>NC_091460.1:9184607-9401262 GCF_027789765.1 Dendropsophus ebraccatus | reverse complement strand
TGTATGGTCTGGTATGAGGCTGTTTTCTTAAGGTGAGAGGAAAGGGCGTTACAACTGCCCCTAAACACCGCCTTATGGGCCTCCCAGAGGGTGGAAGACTCCGAAACACTGCCCTCATTAACCTGAAAGTAGTCCCTGAGACCATGCGCCAATTTATCTTTATGAACCTTATATTTCAGAAGCGACTCATTGAGTCGCCAATGGCACCTCCTACTGGACCGGGGTGACAATTGGAGATCTATGGTGACCGGAGCATGGTCGGACCACGTAATGGGGTGTATCTCAGAGTCTCTCAGCGCCCTGAGCCCTAGTATGTTCCCTAAAAAGAGATCAATCCGGGTGTGAGTAGAATGAGGATGAGAGAAGAAAGTGTATGATTTGTCTGTGGGGTGGGCAACTCTCCAGAAATCAAAGAGGTGGTGTGACCTCATCAACCTCCGGAAGGCCGAGGCTAATTGGACTGTGTGTTTAGGGGGGGTTCGATGAACTACAGTGGATCTATCCCATATCTCTGAAGGGGGGGTATTAAAGTCTCCACCCAGCAGCAGCAATGACTGCGGTAATTAAGATAATTTGGCATAGACACGTTCCATAAACCTCACTTGACCCTCATTGGGGGCGTACACATTACACAGAGTAATCAGAGTCCCTTCCCATTGTCCCTGAAGTATAACATACCGCCCATAAGGATCTAAGTCGGCACTTTCCACCTGAAGGGGCACAGAATTACGGATCATAATGGCTACCCCTGCCTTTTTCTTGTCATTAGTAGCATTATACACATTCGGGAATTTAAATTGGGCGAACTTAAACGTAGAGGACCTGTCATGGTGCGTCTCCTGCACAAAGGCAATGTCCACCTTTAAGTTGTCGAGCTCTTTAAGGAGCAGTCTCCTTTTAATGTTGGAGTTAAGAACCTTTACGTTTAGTGTCAGTAGGCGCACCATGACAGGAAGAGAGAAAGAACCCACCAGTTATATATGTACCTAGGCCCTTGTCAGGAGGCAATGAAGACATCAAGACAGAGTCCCAGCGAGCCCTGTCCTGGGGGGGAAACCAGGAGAACATCCCAACTGCCGAAGGATCACATCAGCCAGACCGCTCCTGTCCATGAGAAGTTGAGTCAAAAGAATCCCTAACTTCTGAAAAAAAGAGGGAAGAACGTGAG
The DNA here is from genome assembly GCF_027789765.1 of Dendropsophus ebraccatus. Lineage (NCBI taxonomy): Eukaryota > Metazoa > Chordata > Amphibia > Anura > Hylidae > Dendropsophus > Dendropsophus ebraccatus. Next base: position 9,400,094 of record NC_091460.1, on the reverse strand, counting down.
GGAGGGAAGACAAAGACAAATAACAACACACACATAAAACAAACATCTGCATAACCACATACTGGGGGGACCACCAGTGCCACACACGGACCCACCAAGAGCCATATTCAATCATGAAAAAATCCAGTAAGCGTACCTCCCACCCTATGGACAAGCCAGTAAGGGCGAGTGGAAGGCCAAACAGTGGGTAAAGGGGGAGGGGGACCAGAAGAAGAGGGAGAAAAAGATATGATAGAGGTAAATGACCACATTGGCTCAAGAGAGGCCTAGCGGTGGAAGACAGTGTTCACTCACAGGTTAGTCTCCAACGCTACAAGTGTGGGGTAACAAAATGAGTAAACATGAGAGTGGTTAGTAAGTATAAACAGCAGGGTCAGGGGATTAGGAAAAGAAATCAGGCAAGAATACTCTTTACACAGTCCCGAGCTATATTAATTCCTATGAGGAGGTCCATCCTTGGAAGACAATTCTGGAGCAGGGCGCTTCCGCTGAGGGGGGACCGCCGTCCACACCGGTGAGGGAGGAGGGGGCGGTGGTAGAAGTTCCTAATCCAGAAGGCATGGAAGTGGAATGTCCAATATGGAGCAGAAACGATCAAGATCAGCAGCCACCCTCAGTGTAGCCGACTTGCCATCTCGTCGAGCGGTGAGACTGAAGGGGAATCCCCATCTCTAGGGTATTTCATGGTCACGCAAGGTTTGGAGAAGGGGGCGAAGACGCCTGCGTTTTTGCAGCGTGACCCAGGAGAGGTCTGGAAGAAGCTGCAGGGTGATACCCTCATAAACAATGTCCCTTAGTTCTCTGGCTCGTGATATAATTGCTTGTTTCAGGCAATAGTCTGTAATACAGCAGATAACATCTCTTGGCAGCGATGAAGCGTCTTTAGGGCGAAGGGCACGATGAGCCCTATCCATTTGCACCCTGTGATCACGTGGTGCCTTCAGAATCTGATTAACAAGTCCTCCAGTGTAGGTCTAAGCTCTGAGTCACGGATCTGTTCAGGGAGGCCCCTCACCCTAATATTGTGTCTCCGCCCCCTGTTGTCAATATCTTCCAAATGCCTCTGATATTCACAGATCGCTGTGTGCTGCTCAGTAATAGTGACATGCAGATCTTTGATATACCTTCCGGTATCATCATGGTCCCCTTCCAGGGCATCAATACGGTGACCCACATTCAATAAATCTTGGCGTATAACGGACAGTTCAGCCTTAAATGTCTCTTTTACCTCATTAATAAGACCTTTGAAATCTTCCTTTGTGGGCATATTCATAAGAAAACGGGACCAATGGGAGTCCAATAACATGGGATTGTCATCCCTGTCTGATACAGTGGATTGGGAGGACCACCAGTCAGGTCTGTCTGTCTCATGGCAATGAGTGGAGTTCCCTGCTGTCTCCGGCTGTTGTTGCTGTAGGGAGCCGGTGTGCTGGCCCTGTTGAAGTGGGGGCACTGCTGTGTTTGCCCGTATGGGAACATGTTGTGGTTTAGGCTGAGGGGCCAAATCACAAGGAGCCCTTACCGCAGATGTTGGCGTGCGGCAGACCGGAGGAGAGTGGGCGTCCGTGGTGACTGATGATGGAGCCGCAGGAGGGGTGGCAGAGTCGTTCACCCCAGGCTGGAATGGAGCGGCTGACGGACTAAGTGTGACGCCCCTGAAGACAGCGGGCGTTTCTTGGGCCCATGTGGGTGTTTGCCGAGGCGAGGGGGGACCCTCCGGGACCTCCAGAGTCCGGTGAGCACCTTGCTGGGCAGGGGAGCCTGGGTCTGAGGCCCTGCGCGCTCTCCTGCTTTGTCAGAGCGCCATCTTGCATCCAGTCTTCTGCGGCGCGGCCGTCATATAAGCATCCATTGTGCCCGTTTGTGAGGGTCCCGGGGCCTGAGACTTGCCGGGGGTCTTTTGAGACTTCTTGAGGACCATGATGTGTCGCTTTTTCCCTGACCTGGTGAGGTAGACAGCCACTATAGCTGGTAGCGTGGAGCCGAGCTATCCTTCTATGCGACCGTCTCCATCAGCTTCCGGTACCGCCCCCCCAGTGTAAAAAAACGTTTAATTTTTACACTAAATCATTGATCTTGTCTTGATTTTTTCATTTTCACAAGGGGTTAAAAGATAAAAAAACACTAAATGTGTAGAGCAATTTCCCCTGAGTACGGAAATACCCCACATGTGGACATAAAGCGCCATGCGGGTGCAGGGTAAGCCTCCAAAGGGAAGGAGCGCCATTTGGCTTTTGGAGGCTGGATTTGGCTGGAATGGATTTCGAGGGCCTTGTTGCATTTAAAAGGCATCTGTGTTGCCAAGACAGTTGAACCCCCACCACAAGTGACCCCATTATGGAAACTACACCCCTCAGGGAATGTAACAAGGGGTGTAGTGAGCATATGGACCCCACTGGTGACGGGCACAAATGTGGAACAATATGGCGTGAAAATGAAATATTACATTTTTTACACTATAATGTGGGTTTAGCCTTAAATTTTTCATTTTCACAAGAGGTTAAAAGAGAAAAAAAAACACAAAATGTGTAGAGCAATTCCCCCTGAGTCCGTAAATACCCCACATGTGGACATTAATTGCCATGTGGGCGCAGAGCAAGCCTCCGAAGGGAAGGAGCGCCATTTGGATTTTGGAGGCTGGATTTGGCCAGAATGGATGATGAACGCCATGTCACATTTACAGAGCCCTCGTGCTGCCAAAACACTGGAAACCCCCCACAAGGGACCCCATTCTGGAAACTACACCCCTCAAGGAATCTAACTAGGGGTGCAGTGAGGATATGGACCCCTTGATGATGGGCACATTTGTGCCGTGAAAGTGAAAAAAATGAAAATTTTCTCTTTTACGTCACATTGTTCCACATTTGTGCCCGTCACCAGTGGGGTCCATATGCTCACTGAACCCCTTGTTAGATTTCTTGAGGGGAGTAGTTTCCAGAATGGGGTCACTTGTGGGGGGTTTCCAGTGTCTTGGCAGCACGAGGGGTCTGTAAATGCGACATGACCCTTGAAATCCATTCCAGTAAAATCCAGCTTGCAAAGGCCAACTGGCGCTCCTTCCCTTTGGAGGCTCGTCCTGCGCCCGCTTGGCACTTTATGTCCACATGTGGGGTATTTCTGCACTCTGGAGAAACTGCGCTACATGTTTGTTTGTTTGTTTTTTTCTTTTATCCCCTTGTAAAAATGAAAAATGAAGGCTAGAACAACATTTTAGTGTAAAAAATAGAATTTTTTCCTTTTTTACACCACATTGTTCTGAAAATCTGTGAAGCACCTGTGGGGTCCAAATGCTCACCGCACCCCTTGTTACATTCTTTGAGGGGTTCAGTTTTCTAAATGGTGTCCCTTTAGGGGTGTTTTTTAGGTTTTGGCACCCCAGAGCCTCTGCCAACCTGAAGTGGTACGGTCAAAAATGACCAAATATAACGGAGGCGTTCAAATTCACTAGGCGCTCCTTTACATCTGAGGCTTGTGGTTGCGTCAAATAGCGCAATGGGGCCACATATGGGGTATTTCTATAAACTGCAGAAACGGAGCAATCAATATTGGGGTGTATTTCTCTGCTAATAGGTTTATCATTATGAAAGATATTGGATTACAATAAAATCTCTGCACAGAAAATGTAAATTTTCAAATTTCTTACACACTTAGCTTTTATTTCTGTGACTCCCCTAAAGGGTTAAAAAACTTTCTGGATGTGCTTTTGCAGAGTTTGGGGGTGCAGTTTCTGAACTGGGGTGCTTTGTGGGGCTTTCTAACATACAGTCCCCTCAAATACACTTTAAGGCTATGTTCACACTACGTATAAATCTGTACGTATCGCGTTCCGTGAATATGCGGCCAGAAATTTACGTAGTTAGCGTACAATGCAAAGTATACGATCCCGGCTGCACAGTTCACACTTCGTACGAATGTACGCCCCGATCGTATACGGCGCCGTAATAAATGAACAAGACCATTGTTTCTGTCCCGAAGGCTGTAACGTACATATCCCGCGGCTCCGTACGAAGTGGTGATTTCTTCATTTTTCCGCTCTTCTATGCCGATCCAAAAGGTTCTGTCGGGTGTCCGGGGCAAGGTGAAGATTTGCAAGTAAAAGACCGCTGTCAGATCGCTTCGTACAGCGCTCGGGAAGCGTATGTATACTGCGGCCGTACGTTCGCAATGCGTACGCATTGCGTACACACTGCGTACGCATCTGTCCGCACATCGAATATTCGCACGGCCGCTATTTCAGCCGCACATGTACGGCGCCGTACGAAATGCGTACAGATGCGTACGTAGTGTGAACATAGCCTAAACCTGAACAGGTCCCTAAAAATATCTGATTTTGAAATTTACTGAAAATTTGGAAAATTGCTGCTAATGTTTTAAGCTTCATATTGTCTAAAGAAAATGAAATATAGTTTAATAAAAGCTGCCAACATAAATTAGACATGTTGCTAATGCTATTTAATATATAACTTATGTGGCATAACTATTTTCTGTATAAGCAGAAAGGTTTTAAAGTTGGAAAAATGCATTTTTTCACAATTTTTCACGTTATTTTGGTGTTTTTCATAAAGATTTGTTATGAGTATCGACTCCAATTTACCAGAAATGTAAAGTACAATATGTCACAAGAAAATAATCTCAGAATAGGCTGGATAGGTAAAAGCATCCCAAAGTTATTAATGAATAAAGTGACACAGGTCATATTCATAAAATTTGTCTCTGTCCTTAAGGACATTTCAGGCTCTGTCCTTAAGGGGTTAAAGGGAATCTGTCAGGTCTGTACTAGAAGCTACAGCATGCACACCTCCTCCCCCACTTCTGGAAGCTCAGCATTGTACATCAATCAATCGAGACAGGATGGGTGGGGGAGAGAGAAGGCCAGATGGAGGGGTGGTGCAAAGTTAGGGCACAGATACTCCCGTTTGGCACGGGCTTCAAGTTTAAAAGTATTTTTTTAGGACAATAACTGCATCACCTGCCGAACGGACCGCAGGACAGATCTTTGATTAAAAGAAGCTATCCGAAGGTACAAGTGGTTTGGGGGGGTCAGATTGTGGGTACAGAGTCGCTTTAAAGTGTACCTGTCATTTTTGAAAAACTTTTGACCTGTCACAGAGACAGGTCAAAAGTTTTGATTAGTCCGTGTCTGAGTGTTCACACCTGTACTGATTAGGAGAATAATAATAATAATATTATTTATTTGTATAGCGCCAACAGATTCTGCAGTGGGAGAACGAGCAGTGAGAGGACTGTGCTGCGGTCCTTTTTTTGAACCGCGGCCCAGTTTCCCTGTATGGTGCCGCTTTATTCAATGGAGCCGCGTCATGTAGGGGCGGGGGTTTCCTCCGACTGGGGGCGGGCCGTCCCGCCTCCAGTGCTTCACCTACTTCCTGGTAACCATGAACAGAGCGCCGCCGTATGGGCGAACCGGGCCGCGGTTCAAAAAAAAAGGACTGCGGTGCCGGCGCCATCCGATTCATGAATGATTTTAAACAGAGTGTACCTCATGGTACATCCTTTTTAAGGAAAAAAAAGAGTTGCCCTTCATAGAGCTCCATTATAAGCCCAACTCTTTTTCCTTACACAGAGCGGGGAGAGAATGCGCTGCAGCACCGTCTTCTCCCAGCTGGTTCTACGGATGAGTACTGGTCTGAACACTCAAATCCGGACTGATCAAATGATTGACCTATCTCTGTGATGTCCCTGTGACATGTAAAAGGTTTTTTTCAAAACCGTGACAATTCAAAGAGTTTCGGTGATGAAATGTATAATGTAACACATCTAACCTCCTGTGTGTGTTTCCATGTTATAGACTGGGGATTCATGTGGCACGGATCGCGGCCCCGTATATACGTACGGACATGTGAACTGGGCCATAGGATAACATTATTTTCATGTTCTGTCCGCAATTGTGTACCCGCAATTCCGGACCGAACAACGGACGTGTCAATTATGCCTTACTGTTATTGTGGCATAGAGCAGTGCAGCGCTCCTACCAAACAATGTTCTACTGAATAAAAAAATCATCATATAGTGACGTCCCTTTTTGATCTGAGGCATCACTATCCTTTTTCTCTTCATGTGGCCCATACCACCATGATGATTTCTTGCAGCCACAATTCGTCTCTTCACAACCTGCCAGACAAACATCTCAGGCTCCGCACTTTTCTAGCGACTTTCTACCCCTTTTCCCTCCTGTAGGCTCCCATACAGTAATAATTCTGCTGTTTGGTTCAGTAGGTTGCCCCCTGTATGTAGGATCCCCTGCTGTTCCCCCATATAGTAATAATATCTCCTGCTGTGCCCCAACATAGTAATAGCCCCCTGTGCATTCCCCCAGTAGTATATAGCCCCTCTTCTTCCCCCAGTAGTATATATTTCCTGTGTTGCTCCCCAGTAGTATTTAATCCCCCGTGAGCTCACCAAGTTGTATATAGACCCCTGTGCGATCCCCCAGTAGTACATAGCCTCCCTGTGCACTCCCCCTTTAGTATATAGCCCCCTGTGAGCTCCCCCAGTAGAATATAGCCTCCCTGTGTGCTCTCCCAGTAGTATATAGCCTTCCTGTGTGCTCCCCCAGTAATATATAGCCCCCTGTGTGCTCCCCTAGTAGTACATAGCCCCCTTGTGCGCTCCCCCAGTAGTATATAGCATTCCTGTGCGCTCCCCCAGTAGTATATAGCCCCCTGTGCGCTCCCTCAGTAATATATAGCCTCCCCTGCGTGCTCACCTAGTAGCATATAGCCCGCCTGTGCGCTCCCCTAGTAGTATATAGCCTCCCTGTGTGCTTCCCCAGTAGTATACAGCCCCTGTGCGCTCCCCCAGTAGTATATAGCCACCCTGTGCGCTCCTCCAGTAGTATATAGCCCCTATGTGAGCTCCCAGTAGTATATAGCCCCAATGTGCGCTCCCCCAGTAGTATATAGCCCCAATGTGCATTCCCCCAGTAGTATTTAGAACTCCAATTTGTGCTCCCCCAGTAGTATATAGCCCCCCTGTGCTCCCCAGTAGTATATAGTCCCACTGTGCTTCCCCTCCCTTAGAGCATATAACATAAAAAAATAAACACTTATACTCATCTGGGTCCAGGCGTCGCCTCTTCTCTTCCCGCTTGTGGCCGCACTGCTCCCCCAGTAGTATATAGATTCCCTGTGCGCTCCCCAGTAATATATAGCCCCTCTGTGTGCTCCCCTAGTAGTACATAGCTACCTTGTGCGCTCCCCCAGTAGTATATAGCATTCCTGTGCTCTCCCCCAGTAGCCATGATTAAGGGTTGTGACGAACCAGAAACATGTTGGCGTGAGACTGTGAGAGCCGATGTATTGTCTCCGTTGCTTTCTAAGGATCACAGAATAAAGCTATCATTTAGCACTGCATCGCTGAGCCCAGGTGATTTTCTTCTCTCCCCCAGTAGTATATAGCCCCCTGTGCGCTCCCTCAGTAATATATAGCCTCCCCTGCGTGCTCACCTAGTAGCATATAGCCCGCCTGTGCGCTTCCCTAGTAGTATATAGCCTCCCTGTGTGCTCCCCCAGTAGTATATAGCCCCTGTGCGCTCCCCCAGTAGTATATAGCCCACCTGTGCACTCCTCCAGTAGTATATCACCCCTCTGTGCGCTCCCCAGTAGTATATAGCCCCAATGTGCGCTCCCCTAGTAGTATATAGACCTCTAATTTGTGCTCCCCAGTAGTATATAGACCCCCGCTGTGTGCTCCCCCTCACATATAGCCCCCCTGTGCGCTCCCCCAGTAGTATATAGCCCCCCTGTGCTCCCCAGTAGTATATAGCCCCTCTGTGCTTCCCCTCCCATAGAGCATATAACATAAAAAAACAAACACGTGTACTCATCTGGGTCCAGGCGTCTCTTCTTCTCTTCCCTATTGTGACCGCACTGCAGCAGTCAAAAGAGGCCGCTCTCCCCGTCCTCGTGCCGGTGCTCCAGTGACGTCACTCGAGCTCCGACACCAGAGACAGGACAGAGCGGCCTCTTGTGACCCCTGCTGCCACAAGAGTGACTGACAGGGAGGGAGCCAATGGCTCCCTCTCTCAGTGCTGCTACACTGTAACTGTGAGTGCTCGTTACGAGCGCTCATAGTTACTTACTGTGCAGAAGGTGCCGACATCACATAGAGTCCGGGCGGCATTTGCCAGAGATGCCCTATGGCCAGTCCGGGCCTGCTCACCACTCAAACACTTGGTTTTGGATAAAGGTCATAGGTTGAGACTTAGTGCCCTCAGCTCTGTGTCCAGCTCACTGATGTAGCCAGATGTAGACAGTGTTAGGGTGCGTTCACACCTACAGGATCTGCAGCTGATTTTCTGCAGCAGATTTCAGTTAAATAACTGAACACAGCGTCAAATCTGATGCTGTGTTCAGTTATTTAACTAAAATCTGCTGCAGAAAATCAGCTGCAGATCCTGTAGGTGTGAACGCACCATTAAGCAGGTTGTTCTGGTGCTGCAGTGCTGTAATGTATTAGTGCAGACACAGTACATGCAGTGCCCAACCCATGTAATCCCTGTGGCTTGTTGTATATAATAAACTAGAACTGTACAGTAAGCCAACAGTGCTTTATTAAACATTGGCTTTCTATCAACTGTTTACTACCACAGGGTTTACCAAAAAGAAGCAGACAGGTTTGGCACACATTGCCCCAAGTTTTGCACCAAAGTGGAAAAAATCTTGTTTTAATGAAAGTGTTAAGGATGGGTTTTGGTGGAAAGTGGGGAGGCATTGCCGCATTAATAAATATATATATATATATATATATATATATATATATATATATATATATAGATAGATATAGTAAGGGATCAGGTAGCGGGTTAGTCGTCTCCTGGGTAGACGGGCACACTTTGATAGGCACCGACAGAACACTGGAGTTCGTACCTCAGACAGTTTTTTTTAGAGATTGTGGCACAAAAATAAAACAACACAAACAAAATCCTGTGCCTGTCCGGCACTAACTAAACAGCAGGATACCTCTCTAACACGGTGCTGGCCTAATACCAGTCACCACACATAACAGAAGTTGTACGTACCACTTGTATGGCTCTCACAGGTTCTTAGCAGATGACCTGTTCCCAGGCTGAGAGCCAAGGTGTGTCTGCACTCCTGGCCTTTTATAAGACTTGCACACCTGAGGACTGACTGATTAATCAGACAGCCCAAGACCCGGAGTGTCTGGATGGAGTGGGGCCCACCCTCACTTCCCACTCCAGCAACACAGGCCCTCATAATTAGTTTTGTCCAAACCTGATCTGCAGAAACCACAGATCTCTGGACACTCTATTTTCCTGGTTGTTTTTTTATATCACAGACATGATAAATCTTCAGCATATATACACCCCATCTACCACTTCTCCAGACACTCTGTCACTAATATATATATATAATCTTTGCATGTCTTTCTTTTATATGTTGCCTAGTAGTGGGGTGGCAACAGCCTGGCATTATTAGGTTAGGGAGGGCCAATATAACTGGCTCTTCCCACCCTGGTAGGGCAAAGATAGGGACCCCATGTTTAGTTATTTATTTTCCTAAATAATTTTGAAAAGAGAGAATTTCTCCCTAAAACATGCCAGATACAAACTAAGCAGTAACAGCCTGACCTTACCAGGATAGGCAGAGCTGTTTATATTGGTCCTCCCCACTATAATAATTACACTCTATTACTACAGAAACATAGATTGTTGGCAGAAAAAGACCACCTGATCCATTAAGTCTGCCCTTTTAGTGTTTCCAACTGTTCTGTTGTCACTGGCCTCTACAAGTCACAAGCCACAAACAAGTTAAAAAAAAAAAACCTGCGAACCACTAAGGCTAGTGACTGGAGGCACGCCGACAGTGTACCTAGCAATTTGCCTGCTCCTGTATAGCGCTGCAGCACTTTCCTTTGATGTAGCTGCGGCCAAAGTTTCACTGCCCCTGTCCAATCAGCATAAGGTGTTTTTTATATGTGTTGATAGATGACTGGTGAGTCAGCTGTCAGTCAGTCAGCACTAGGGCTGGACCTGGAGCCTTAGCCCCAATCACTTCTAGGGGCTGGGACTCCAGGTACCATATGTATCTTCCCCTCTGCCTCAGTCCTTGCCTGCGATAGTGCCTAGTTTACTAGTGTATCTTGACCTGCATTCATATTCCGGTTACCTGACTTCTGCTATTGACCTTTTGACTACCCCTTGGACACTATTTTGTACTTCGTTGCTCGTTTGGTTTTTGACTTGGAGTCTCCCTTTATTGTGTTGTGTATTTATATTGTTTTGTTCTTTGTTGCACTTTAGTTAGAATAGGGACTGTCGTCCGGTTGTCCATTGCTGCTTAGAGCATCTAAGGCAAGTAGGTAGGGACAGAGGGGTGGGTTCCAGTGTCAGGGCTCACCTGTCCTTGTGTCTTTCTATCCCTATCCTAACACTGTGCTAACAGCTTAACATATTTTACACCAGATGCCAATAAATTCTATATTGGTTACATCTGCCAATAAAGGATGGAAATATCACCAAGTCGTCTATGTGAGGAGATCTAAGCAGTAAGACCACCACCGATAAAAACATTTGACATCTTTTTGTGAAATGTTAAAAGATTATTATTATTATTGTTGTTATTATTATTATTATTATTATTATTATTATTTATGACATACATCTTTTAACCCCTAGCTGCACCAGGACGTTACTGTACCTCCTGGTGCCACTAGGGGAGTTCAGAGGGGGGCATGGCAACCCCGCTCTAGACTGCCACGATCCCGGGCGCCCGGGACTGTGGCTATTAGCAGGCACGGTCCGATCGCCGTGCCCCCTTTCCCCATTTTATAAAAATAAATAAATAAACATGTTTGGTATCGCCGTGTCCGTAATTCCCGATATCGCACGGTAAACGGCGTAAGTGCAAAAAAAATCCAAAGTGCAAAATTGCATATTTTTGGTCGCATCAAATCTAGAAAAATTGTAATAAAAAGTGATCAGTGAAAAGTCTAATATGCACAGTCAAAATACCAATAGAAAGAACACATCATGGCGCAAAAAATGACACCTCACACAGCCCCATAGACCAAAGGATAAAAGCGCTATAAGCCTGGGAATAGAGCAATTTTAAGGAACATATATCTTTTTTAAAAGGTTTAATTTTTTAAAAGCCATCAAATAAAATAAAAGTTATACTTGTTACATATCGTTGTAATTGTACTACAACAAATATTTTTTTTTTCTTCAATTTCACCACACATATAATTTTTTTTCTGATTTCACAGCATATTTTAGGCAAAAATTACATCTGCCATTGCAAAGTACCATCAGTGGCTAAAAAAATAAGGGCTCATCTGGGTCTCTAGGGGGAAAATGCAACTGCTATTGCCTTATATACACAAGGAGGAAAAAACGATATCGCAAAAATGAAAACTGGCTGTGTCCCCTAAGGGTTAATTCCCACTCAGTTGTGAGAACTGCTTTTACCTTGGTCACTCTGTCATCACCGCCATGCTGTGTGTGGCATCATTTTTGGGAAGCTCACCTGCTTCCTCACTCACTTTTATTGGTTCTCTGTTTCCTCACTGTCATGCTGTGTCAGGCCTAATTTTTGGAAGGCTCACTTGCTTCCTCACTCACTTTTATTGATTCTCTGTGTTCTCACCGCCATGCTGTGTCAGGCAAAGTTTTTGGGTGGTTCATATGCTAACTCTGTTTTAATGGTTCCCTGTGTTCTCACCGCCATGCTGTGTCAGGCTAAGTTTTCGGGTTGTTCATATGCTACCACTTTTTTAATGTGTTCTCACTGCCATGCTGTGTTAGGCTAAATTTTGGGGTGCTTCATATGCTAACTCTGTATTAAAGGTTCCCTGTGTTCTCACCGCCATTTTGTCTCAGGCTAAGTTTTTGGGTGGTTCATATGCTACCTCTGTTTTAATGGTTCACTGTTTTCTCACTGCCATGCTGTGTCAGGCTAAATTTTGGGGTGGTTCATATGCTACCTTTGTTTTAATGGTTCCCTGTGTTCTCTAGGGCAGTGATTTTCAACCTTTTTTGAGCCGCGGCACACTTTTTATACTTAAAAAATCCCGGGGCACACCACCAACCAAAATGGCACAAAATGACACTAAAACAGTACATATTATACATATAGTTCACGGAGTTCACTCTTGGGGGTTTAAATCAGCTTCTTATCACCACAAGAGCTGCTTTTTAAGCCCTCAAGAGTGACATATGCCGGGCAGAGATCCTTTCAATAAAAAAATCATTTTAAAAAAGGGAAATAAAAAAGGACAACCCCCTCATATATACAATCCCATGTAACCTCATACATACAGTCCCATGTATTCCAATATATATATATATATATATATATATATATATATATATATATATATATATATATACAGTCCCATGTAAACTCATACATACAGTCCCACGTATATGAGCACATAATTATCAGCACCATATACTGTGGTGATGTGCACTGTATAGCGCCACAGTATATGGTGCTGATAATTATGTGGCTCATATAACTGCAGTATAAAGGGGTACAATGAGAAGTACTATGGCCATGAGGCCAGAGTACAAGTGCCCCCTGCTTTGCCCTCATACAGTAATAATGCCACTTGCAGTATACCCCCATATAATAATAATGCCCCCTGCAGTATGCCCCCATATATTAATAATGCCCCCTGCAGTATGCCCCCATATAATAATAATAATGCCCCCTGCAGTATACCCCCATATAATAATAATGCCCCCTGCAGTATGCCCCCATATAATAATAATGCCCCCTGCAGTATGCTTCCATATAATAATAATGCCCTCTGCAGTATGCCCCCATATATTAATGCCCCCTGCAGTATGCCCCATATATTAATGCCCCCTGCAGTATGCCCCCTTATAGTGCCCCCTGCAGTATGCCCCCATATATTAATGCCCCCTGCAGTATGCCCCCTGCAGTATGCCCCCATATAATAATAATGCCCCCTGCAGTATGCCCCCATATAATGCCCCCTGCAGTATGCCCCCATATAATAATAATGCCCCCTGCAGTATGCCCCCATATAATAATAATGCCCCCTGCAGTATGCCCCCATATAATAATAATGCCCCCTGCAGTATGCCCCCATATATTAATGCCCCCATGCAGTATGCCCCCATATAATAATAATGCCCCCTGCAGTATGCCCCCATATAATAATAATGCCCCCTGCAGTATGCCCCCATATAATAATGCCCCCTGCAGTATGCCCGCATATAGTGCCCCCTGCAGTATGCCCCCATATATTAATGCCCCCTGCAGTATGCCCCCATATAATAATAATGCCCCCTGCAGTATGCCCCCATATAGGGCCCCCTGCAGTATGTCCCCATATAATAATAATGCCCCCTGCAGTATGCCCCCATATAATAATAATGCCCCCTGCAGTATGCCCCCCATATAGTGCCCCCTGCAGTATGCCCCCATATATTAATGCCCCCATGCAGTATGCCCCCATATAATAATAATGCCCCCTGCAGTATGCCCCCATATAATAATAATGCCCCCTGCAGTATGCCCCCATATAATAATAATGCCCCCTGCAGTATGCCCCCATATAATAATGCTCCCTGCAGTATGCCCCCATATAGTGCCCCCTGCAGTATGCCCCCATATATTAATGCCCCCTGCAGTATGCCCCATATAATAATAATGCCCCCTGCAGTATGCCCCCATATAGTGCCCCCTGCAGTATGCCCCCATATATTAATGCCCCCCTGCAGTATGCCCCCATATAATAATAATGCCCCCTGCAGTATGCCCCCATATAATAATAATGCCCCCTGCAGTATGCCCCCATATAATAATAATGCCCCCTGCAGTATGCCCCATATAATAATAATGCCCCCTGCAGTATGTTCCCATATAATGCCCCCTGCAGTATGCCCCCATATAGTGCCCCCTGCAGTATGCCCCCATATATTAATGCCCCCTGCAGTATGCCAATATGCACCAATAGTTTAAAAAAAAACAAAAAACAACAAACCATCATACTCACCTAATCGGCGCTGTGTGTTCTCCCTCCTCTTCAGGCTCCGTCCTGTGAGCCGCGGCGACTTAACCTCCGGCAGGCGTGATGACTTCACATCATCACGCCTGCCGGAGAGGTCACGTCCCGGCCTCCCATAGGCTGCTGGCATGAAGTGCTGCGGCCTATGGGAGTCAATGTCAGAGCAGGACGCTGACAGGTCCTGCTCTGACATTGTGCGCGATTGAACATCAATCGATCGGCATATCCCTAGAAGCTGCGCGGCCGCAGCTTCTAGGGATATTAAAGGGACAGTTTCTAATTCCCTACCGGGATCCCGCGGCACAGCTGGCGGGTTCTCACGGCACACCAGTGTGCCGCGGCACCCCGGTTGGGAAACGCTGCTCTAGGGCACCAACATCTAAACAATGGAAAGAAACTGGTAGCAATACACCAAGGTATGTACTCTGTTTGAAGAGGTATTGGATAACACATGCATAGTTTTTTTTTCCTGAGCCATTGCTGACCAATATGGGATGTGGAAGGAGGTGGTGGTGGTGCTGGTGTTTTTTTTTTTTTTGTGAGCATATGACACATAGTCAAGGGATAAATTGTTATACTGTATATCTCTGCCATTGTAAGGTGAGATCACGTGCACAGGTGTGGATGGGTTAATAAGTGGGGTCTTAAAGAAAATGATTGGACATCTGGTTTAATTTTTGCCTTATAAGGCACTAGGAGTAATTAAATAACATTTTTAATTACCATATTTTCTGGCGTATAAGGCGACTGGGTGTATAAGATGACCCCTGACTTTTAAGAAGATTGTCAGGGGTTCACCTTATACGCCTGAAAATGTTAACCCCTGCGGTCTGTGGTCAGGCAGGAGTTAATTGCAGTTAAATAAAAAACAAACAAACAGTAACACATACACTGCATGCGGCAGAGATCCCTGACGCTCTCCCGGGCAGCCGAGCGTCTCATCGGAGAAGCTCGGAGATGCTCGGCTGCCGGGAGAGAATAACAGAAGCGCCGGAAGTTCCCGAAACCTCTGTCATTCTCCAGAAGCTCTCCTGGCAGCCGAGCATCTCTAAGTTTCTCCGATGAGACCCTCGGCTGCCTGGGAGAGCTTCGGGGATCTCTGCTGCATGCAGTGTATGTCACACTGCCTGTGCCGGGTATGGGCCAGGAGACGCACGGAGGCCGGGAACGGGCCCCAGGTGAGTTAACTGTTTTTTTTTTTTATAATGGTTGCCCCATACAGTGGGGATGTGACCATTTCTGAGCTCCCCCACCATATGGGGTGACCACACCCAGCGTATAAGATGACCCCCGACTTGTAAGACAATTTTTAAGGGTTAAAGTCATTTTATATGCCGAAAAATACTGTGTATACTGACATTCGATGCAGGTTTTGGTTGCCTGGAATGGGGATGTAAGGACTGCGAAGTCATAGGGGGAGATTTATGAAAGAGTGTAAATATACACCTGGTGTAAACTGTCCACAGCAACCAATCACAGCTCAGCTTTCAGCTCTGGTAAAATATAAGAGGAGCTGTGATTGGTTGCTGTGGGCAGTTTACACCAGGTGTATATTTACACCCTTTCATAAATTTCTCCCATAGAGTTTAGCAAGTTGGGTGGGAAGGGGAAGGGAAGGGGAGTTAGTTTAGGTTTTTAGGTATGTAGGCTGAAGGTCGTTGGCGCCTCGGGAGTAAGATTTCTGGACAATAAGGAGGAACGGACTCCTTTATGTAATTGGATAAAGAAATAGGTTGGTCACCCTTATAATCATGTTAGGAAGTGGACAGAGAGTTGGATTCATTTTGGTATATATTGATTTATTGTGTTTTATATAATTTATATTCTGTGAATATTAATAAAATTTGTAAATAAAAAAAGGCTTTCTCCTATATAGTGATGGGCTGGTGTGTGATGTATGATATTATATATAATGGACGGCTCAGGGATCGGCTCCAGGCTTTCTCCTATATAGTGATGGGCTGGTGTGTGATGTATGATATTATATATAATGGACGGCTCAGGCCTCGGCCTCAGGCTTTCTCCTATATAGTGATGGGCTGGTGTGTGATGTATGATATTACTCTCCAGTATAATGGACGGCTCAGGGCTGGTGTGTGATGTATAATTTGATATTACTGTACAGTATTATGGACGGCTCAGGCCTCGGCCTCAGGATTTCTCCTATATTGTATATTGTAAATGTAAAATCTCCATTTCGTCATTTCTTTCATGTTACAGACGGAATAAGAGAAAATCCAACCTGTAATTCCCAGCAGAGAGAAGAGAAAGTCTGTGAGGTGTAAATAGCCAGAAGTTTCTCCGTGTTCTCTGGTGTGCGGCGTCTCCCCTGGGATTACGGCTCTGAATAGGCAGAAAGTTTCTGTGATCTGTAATTATTACAATATGGCGGCTCCCCTGTGATTACAGCTCTGAATAGGCAGAAAGTTTCTGTGATCTGTAATTAAGTAGAAGTTTGTGGTTCTTGTGTAGAGTAGTTATTACAGCCCAATATGGCGGCTCCCCTATGATTACAGCTCTGAGTGATTGGCATACGGCGAGGGAATTCTACACTGTGGAGGAGGGGGCCGCACCTGTCACCTCCATCAGTGTGACTTTCTATAACCCATTCATTGTCCGTCCTGTGTAATTATCTATCCAGGCAACTGAATCCTGGATGTGTTACAGATTTATCCATGTAGTGAGGAGTGTGGGCGGGGGGGCAGAGCGCGACAGCTGTGACCGCCGCTCTCATCTCTCATCTGGTTATACAGAGAATACAGTGTCATGTCTAATACAATGTATAATATACACATAGACCGGACACTAAAGCATATAATATACACATAGACCGAACACTACAGGATATAATTCACTGTATAATATATACATAGACTGGACACTACAGGATAGACTGGACACTACGTAGATACTGTAATTCTGTACTGTATGTAAATCATGTTAATTAAATTATAAACAACACATTCAAATCCCCATCAAAGCCCTTCCAACCCCTGTACAATAAAGCATTTAACCCCTTCCATTCCCACAGCGACCCCCCCCCTCCCCCCATTAGGTTAAATCTGTGGCCTGTCCCATCTAGTGTGACACCAGTAGTGGCACTTTTCACCATATAGAAATACTTCTTGTCTCCCTATATACTATTAAAACAAGTTATGTTTAGGCATGCCAAAAAGTCTGGCCCTTTTCAGGGTATGGGCAGTGTCAGGTGGTACAAGGTGCTACAAAGGGAACACAGGCTCTTGGGAGAGGGAATCACAACAGAATTGGAGGAAGGTTGTGGCTCCCTGTAACACCTAGTGGGCAGGTGAATACCATCAAGGCAGGGATTGTTTGACTTGTAGAGTACCTCAGTTACTTGTACGTTCCTTTTTTAGAGATAGAAAAAGAAAACAACAGCCCAGTGTGGATAGGATTAAGTCCCGGTGTACCATAGCCCCTTAATCAGGGTGCTTTAGACATGGCTAGGGTATCAGGATCAAGAAGAAGAAGAATAGTCCCCTACATGTGCCCTGGCCATCTGGCCAGTCCCTGGAAGAATCCTCTAAACAGGATTTCTATAGTAGTGCTCCTCAAACACAGTAAAAACGCCACACCTAATCAAACTCAACTGAACCCAGTCCCCACCCCACTATATAACTAGAGATGAGCGAACTGGTTTGGCCGGTATGGGATCCGGTTCGGATTTTTCCAAAAGTCCGAGTGCGATCGGATTCGGATTTTTGGAAGTCCGCTCCGATTTATTTTTTTCTTGCTTTCTAAAATGGCAGCCGCCATTTTAGAAAGCAGGAAGTGTTCCGGGCGGGAAAAGCGCTTTCCCATAATGCCCGGAACACATCCAATCAGCAGGGATTTTATACTAGACCACCCCCTGTGTGACATCAGTATTGCACGATGCAGTCTGCAGAGAGAGAGAGAGAGAGAGAGAGAGAGAGAGAGAGAGAGGAATCATACTGTTAGCAGTGCACAGACCTCGTCAGTGACAAAATGCTGCTGGTGCTGCTGTACTGACTACTGAGAAGCAATTGTAGAAAAGCAAAGAACAAAAGATTAGGAAAGCGGAGAGGATAAAGATCTAGTGATCTTTATCATAGATTAGGCATAGGAAAGCAAAGGGTGCATGGAACAAAAACGTGCTCTACAGATATACAAGTCCCATAGTTGGACCCTTGTGATACTGTCTATCACATAAGTGTTATCCTGACAGACAAATATACCTGGTGCTTGTGTGTAGCATAAAACTTAAAAAAAAAAAGTGCTATACAGATATACAAGTCCTATAGTTGGATCCTTGTGATAGTGTCTATCACATACGTGTTATCCTGAGACACAAATATACCTTGTTCATGTGTGTAGCATAAAACTAAAAAAAAAAAACTGCTATACAGATATACAAGTACTAAAGTGGGACGCCTGCTAGACAGTATTACAGAAAATACTGTTCTCATCTACCAAGTGTAGAAATCATAATTTCTACTTGCTGCTCCTGCCTGGCCTCCATGTTGACTACTGCTGCTCCTGCTCCTGCCTGGCCTCCATGTTTACTACTGCTGCTCCTGCCTGGCCTCCATGTTGACTACTGTTGCTCCTACCTGGCCTTCATGTTTACTACTGCTGCTCCTGCCTGGCCTCTATGTTGACTACTGTTGCTCCTGCTCCTGCCTGGCCTCCATGTTTACTACTGCTGCTCCTGCCTGGCCTCCATGTTGACTACTGTTGCACCTACCTGGCCTTCATGTTTACTACTGCTGCTCCTGCCTGGCCTCTATGTTGACTACTGTTGCTCCTGCCTGGCCTCCATGTTGACTACTGTTGCTCCTGCCTGACCTCCATGTTGACTACTGTTGCTCCTGCCTGGCCTCCATGTTGGCTCCTGCTGCTCCTGCTTGGCCTCCATGTTGACCACTGTTGCTCCTGCTTGGCCTCCACATTGGCTACTGCTGTACCTGCCTGACCTCCATGTTGGCTACTGCTGCTCCTGCCTGGCCTCCATGTTGACTACTGTTGCTCCTGCCTGACATCCATGTTGACTATTGTTTCTCCTGCCTGGCCACCATGTTGAAAACTGCTGCTCCTGCCTGGCCTCCATGTCGACCACTATTGCTCCTGCCTGGCCTCCATGTTGACTACTGTTGCTCCTGCCTAGCCTCCATGTTGGCTACTGCTGCTCCTGTCTGGCCTCCATGTTTGCTCCTGCTGCTCCTGCCTGGCCTCCATGTTGACTACATCTGCTCCTGCCTGGCCTTCATGTTGACTACTGCTGCTCCTGCCTGGCCTCTATGTTGACTACTGTTGCTCCTGCCTGGCCTCCATGTTGACTACTGTTGCTCCTGTCTGGCCACCATGTTGACTTCTGCTGCCCTGCCTGGCCTCCATGTTGACTACTGTTGCTCCTGCCTGGCCTCCATGTTGGCTACTGCTGTACCTGCCTGGCCTCCATGTTGGCTACTGCTGTACCTGCCTGGCCTCCATGTTGGCTACTGCTGATCCTGCCTGGCCTCCATGTTGACTACTGCTGCTCCTTCCTGACCTCCATGTTGACTACTGTTGCTCCTGCTTGGCCTCCATGTTGACTGCTGTTGTTCCTGCCTGACCTCCATGTTGACTACTGTTGCTCCTGTTTGGCCTCCATGTTGGCTACTGCTGCTCCTGCCTTGCCTCCATGTTGACTACTGCTGCTCCTGCCTGGCTTCCATGTTGACTGCTGTTGCTCCTGCCTGACCTCCATGTTTACTACTGTTGCTCCTGCGTGACCTCCATGTTGACTACTGTTGGTCCTGCCTTGCCTCCATGTCGGCTATTGCTGCTGCTCCTGCCTGGCCTCCATGTTGATTACTGTTGCTCCTGCCTGGCCTCCATGTTGACTACTGCTGCTCCTGTCCTGTCCTCAAATGACTATTGCTGGACCTTCACTGGCCTCCAATGACTACTGCTGCTCCTTCACTGCATTTGTGACCTTTTTCCTGCATAGACCCAGTAATGGTGAATTTCCTGCCTAGACCCTGTAATGGTGAATATTGAAGTCTAAAAAAAAAATGACATAAACATGATTCAGGAGACAGTGGCAGGAAATACACATAATCAATAGAGCATTCAGTTGAAGGAGAAATCCGGCAAATTTTTTTTAATTAAAGTACTATATTGCCCCCCAAAAGTTATACAAATCACCAATATACACTTATTACGGGAAATGCACATAAAATGCTTTTTTCTTGCACTTACTACTGCATCAAGGCTTCACTTCCTGGATAAAATGATGATGTCAATTTCTAGATAACATGGTGATGTCACGTCTCGACTCCCCGAGCTGTGCGGGCTGTGGCTGCTGGAGAGGATGATGGCAGGGGGACACTGAGAGACACAGGGCACTGGAGGGACACTGAGCATCCCCCTGCCATCATCCTCTCCAGCAGCCACAGCCCGCACAGCTCTGGGAGTTGGGTCGTGACATCACCATTTTATCCAGGAAGTTTCACGCCTTTAAATCATGTTGCCTATGACAACTACAGATTGCATTGGCAAGGGGGAAATCAAACAGCACCCACCACTAACTGTGATTTTGTGTGTGTGTGATGTGGTCAGACACGTCCTCTTTAAATTTTCAAAGTCATCTGCCACTTCCATATGCCCTTAATTACACATAACAGAGTATGGGTCTCATGGAAACATTTTAAAAATTGAGGTGAGCCTTTTAAAAAGGGAGTTGAGGCACTTGAGGTGAGCATTTTAAAAGCGGAGTTGAGGCTCCTGAGGTGAGTCTCTTAAAGAGCATGTACCTCCTCTTTAATCTGACCCACAGATCGAACGGCGCAATCTCGGGGAAGCCGGTGCTGCTGACCATTTTTCGAACTGTGGCGCGATTCCCGTGTATGGCGTCTTTCTATCCAGTGGTCAATCCTGCTACAACATCCAAGGAAGGTAGACGGTACTGGTGAAAGGCCTGGTCAATCCTGCCTTCAAAAAGGCTACAACAACATCCAAGGAAGGATAGAAGCTTTTGATGAAAGGCCTGGTCAATTCTTCCTTCAAAATGGCTAAAACATCCAAGGAAGGTAGAAGGTGCTGTTCATCAGTTTGAGCACCTCCTGTTGGCGCTTACCCACGGCAGTGCTGCTGCGCCTAAAACTAAATTAGCAGGATTATGGCTAGATTTAGCATCACATCCTCATGCAGATTTGCGTGAGAGGCATCTCTTTGGAGTTAGGGACGAAGAAAAACAATACAATCTTCTTAAGAGGCCCCGGAATTTGAATGACTACACATTCAATCCTTTAAAGAGTCTCTAAGAGAGGACAAGTGTGGTAGTCTGTGTATTAAAAAGACCAGTGGTAAATCCTGCCTTCAAAAAGGCTACAACATCCAAGGAAGGTAGACGGTACTGGTGAAAGGCCTGGTCAATCCTGCCTTAAAAACGGCTAAAACTTCCAAGGAAGGTAGAAGGTGCTGTTCATCAGTTTGAGCATCGCCTGTTGGCGCTTACCCACAGCAGTGCTGCTGTGCCTAAAACTAAAATATCCAGATTATGGCAAGATTTAACCTCACACCCTCATGCAGTTGTGCGTGAGAGGCATATCTTTGGAGGTAGGGACGAAGAATAACAATACAGTCTTCTTAAGAGCCCCGGAATTTTAGTAAAAAGACCTGGTCAATCCTGTCTTCAAAACAGCTACAACATCCAAAAAAAGGTAGAAGGTACGGCAGAGGACACCCGTAAGATGACATCCACACATAAAATGGTTTAAAATGGACAAGACAAGGATGCTAAATTGAATTTGATTTAGAATTTGCATCATGTGTCTTATCACTTCTCCCCACACTGCTGTTTTGACTTTGAATTTGACTGTAGCAGTTGGGGTAACATTCCCTGCATCATGTGACTCCCCACACTTCCCCCCACCGCTGTTTTGACTTTGAATTTGACTGTAGCAGTTGGGGTAACATTCCCTGCATTATGTGACTCCCCACTTTTCCCCCCACTGCTGTTTTGACTTTGAATTTGACTGTAGCAGTTGGGGTAACATTCCCTGCATCATGTGACTCCCCACTTCTCCCCCCACTGCTGTTTTGACTTTGACTGTAGCAGTTGGGGTAACATTCCCTGCATCATGTGACTCACCACTTCTCCCCCCACTGCTGTTTTGACTTTGAATTTGACTGTAGTAGTTATGGTAACATTCCCTGCATAATATGACTCACCACTTCTCCCCCCACCGCTGTTTTCAGTTTGAATTTGACTGTAGCAGTTAAAGTAAATTTTCCTGGTTGACTTGCGGAAATGTGCACAGATACGGTGCACTTTAGTAAGGGTAGGTTTTAAGGAACCGCACCAACACTAGGTTGAAGACGTGGGCCAGGCATGGTACAAGTGTGAGGCTGCAAAGTTGCGAAGCTGCCTCCAGGTTCCTCCCTTTGTAACACGCAACCAAGCCCACTGCTAATTACACAGGGTAATACAATACAGTCTTCTTAAGAAGCCCCTGAATTTTATTAAAAAGACCTGGTCATGGTCAATCCTGCCTTCAAAACGGCTACAACATCCAAGGAAGGTAGAAGGTACTGGTGAAAGGACAGCATAGGACACCCGTAACATGGCATGGTACATGTGTGAGGCTGCCGAGTTGCAGAGCCACCACCAGGTTCAGCCCCTCGTTACATGCAACCAAACTCACTGCTAATTACACAGGGTAATTAGCAGTGAGCTTGGATATGGCTGCAATAAGAAAGAAATAAGAAAATTTATAAACGTCAGCCTGTCAGCGCTGTCAGTTGACAAGTGGGTGCGCTTATTAGTGACTGATGATGCCACCAACTGCAGTGAAGACCCACTCTGACAACACGCTAGGGGCTGGACAGCCCAGCACCTCTAAGTCAAACTCAAACTCAAAATTGAATCAGCGGTGGGGAGAAGTGGTGAGTCACATATAAGCTCACTGCTAATTGCCCTGTGAAAGATGGTGGCATATACTATATAGCTGCAGTTACCCACAGATTGTATATGACAACCTCCAGAAACTAGTGTGACCAGTATATTTTCTTATTACTAAATTTATGATTGCAGTCACATTAAAGCTCACTGGTAATTGCCCTGTGAAAGATGGTGGTATATACTATATAATAGTAATAATAATAATATAATAGTACTGAGGACTTCTTAGGGATCTGTATGCAACACCTGCTGTCCCCTTTCTGCCAACAGCCGATCACCACAGTGTGCTGCTAAAATCTTGGTAGCTGCACTGCAAGTCCCAGCCAGCAGTCTGGAGTCTGACATTGAGTTTGACTTTGAGCATAGTGGAGGTGAAGGGGAGGGTGTAGGGCGGGAGGCGCTCATGCCTGGGGCCTGGGCGGGGAGAAGGAGCACTAACTAAGTGAATGGCCTTGGTTCCACTGAGTGGGGTGTTTAGCACTCATATGCACAAGCCAAAAAGACAGAAATGGCTGCACATCGCACCCATGGCTGACACGAAAGCTTATTCAGCTACATTTAAAACCAACATCAGAAGTTAGTATATAATTTGGCCAAACCATATTGCCTCATGTACCACGTGCAGGTCTTCTGATACACATGAGTCCCTAACCAAAAAACATCACTGTGCCGGTCAGCGACCACAATCCCCGCAAAGCATGCGCAAGCAGAGAAGGGGGGCCACGGAATGGCCCTGCAACCCCAATGTCACAGGACCAGACCCAAAAGGGCCCCCCCGAACCCCGCAGGCGCCACCGGCGGAAAAAGTGGACGCCAAGCAACACAAGTGTGAACAAGCACTTATCTCTCTCCATTCCTCTGCAGGTAGAATGGGAGAATAATAGGAGATCCTCCCCTTATGTACACAGGTGCTTCCTGCTAATTTGGATCACATGGGTCTTACACAGCACGAGTGCTAGCCACAATGAAAAAAGGGACAGAATACATAAAATATGCACAAGCCAAAAAGACAGAAATGGCTGCACATCGCACCCATGGCTGACACGAAAGCTTATTCAGCTACATTTAAAACCAACATCAGAAGTTAGTATATAATTTGGCCAAACCATATTGCCTCATGTACCACGTGCAGGTCTTCTGATACACATGAGTCCCTAACCAAAAAACATCACTGTGCCGGTCAGCGACCACAATCCCCGCAAAGCGTGCGCAAGCAGAGAAGGGGGGCCACGGAATGGCCCTGCAACCCCAATGTCACAGGACCAGACCCAAAAGGGCCCCCCCGAACCCCGCAGGCGCCACCGGCGGAAAAAGTGGACGCCAAGCAACACAAGTGTGAACAAGCACTTATTTCTCTCCATTCCTCTGCAGGTAGAATGGGAGAATACTAGGAGATCCTCCCCTTATGTACACAGGTGCTTCCTGCTAATTTGGATCACATGGGTCTTACACAGCACGAGTGCTAGCCACAATGAAAAAAGGGACAGAATACATAAAATATGCACAAGCCAAAAAGACAGAAATGGCTGCACATCGCACCCATGGCTGACACGAAAGCTTATTCAGCTACATTTAAAACCAACATCAGAAGTTAGTATATAATTTGGCCAAACCATATTGCCTCATGTACCATGTGCAGGTCTTCTGATACACATGAGTCCCTAACCAAAAAACATCACTGTGCCGGTCAGCGACCACAATCCCCGCAAAGCGTGCGCAAGCAGAGAAGGGGGGCCACGGAATGGCCCTGCAACCCCAATGTCACAGGACCAGACCCAAAAGGGCCCCCCCGAACCCCGCAGGCGCCACCGGCGGAAAAAGTGGACGCCAAGCAACACAAGTGTGAACAAGCACTTATCTCTCTCCATTCCTCTGCAGGTAGAATGGGAGAATACTAGGAGATCCTCCCCTTATGTACACAGGTGCTTCCTGCTAATTTGGATCACATGGGTCTTACACAGCACGAGTGCTTAGCACTCATATGCCTGCGCATGCTGGTAGTGGTAAGGATGGTAGTGGTGGCTCCCCTGCTGATCCTGGCGTGGCACACGTTGCACACAACAGTCCGTCAGTCGGGCAGTTTCTTTAAAGAACCTCCAGACTTTCAAACATCTAGGCCTGGCTACGGGAGTTAGACTCCTTGAAACAGTTGCTGATTTACTTGCTCTGGCCCTGCTTCTCCTTCTGCCCACCCCTCTTCCTCTTCCAACCATTCCTGTGGCTGAACTTGACTCCCCCTCAGAAGCACTGTCACTAGGCTCATCCACCCAGCTAGGGTCAGTCACCTCGTCCTCATCCAACACCAGCCCTTCCTCCAATTCTGAATCCCTCCTTTCCATGGAGGGGCCAGGCTGTGGGGAAGGAGGCTGAGCTTCTGGAGCAAGGGTTCCACTCCCTTGGCTAGCATGGGTGGACTGCGTGCAGTGGCTAAGCTACCATGAAGGCAGAGAAGGCGACTGCTATGGGGCCCTTGCAAGAAGGGGGCCCCAGAAAACCTGCTCTGCCTTCATAGTAGGTACTTTATGCCACAGACAGCCGCATCCCCCTCCCCCAGGGGCACGGAGAGGAAGAGTGATCTGGCATTGTACTCCTCAGTCCGCTCACTGTAGTGCAGGGTGAATGGGCTGCGCCTCAGGAGACCGACAGAGGAGCAGGACCTGCCAAGACCTGATCACATGACCCAAAGGTCCTCAATACTTCTGAGTAAAGATCAGCCAGACTACAGGAGGAGGAGAGGGAAGCCTGGGAGCTGTAAGTGCTGTGTATGTGTCAGTGTGTGTACATATGTATCTGTGTATATATGTATATGTCAGAGAGTGTATATATGTATCTGTGTATATATGTATATATCAGAGAGTGTATGTATCTGTGTGTGTGTGTGTATATATATATATATATATATATATATCAGAGACTGTATGTATCTGTGTATATATGTATATGTCAGAGAGTGTATGTATCTGTGTATATATGTATATGTCAGAGTGTATGTATCTGTGTATATATGTATATGTCAGTGTGTGTACATATGTATCTGTGTATATATATGTATATGTCAGTGTGTGTATGTATGTATGTATCTGTGTGTATATGTATATGTCAGAGAGTGTATGTATGTATCAGTGTATACAGTATATGTATATGTCTATGTCAGAGAGTGTATGTATCTGTGTATATATGTATATGTCAGTGTGTGTACATATGTATCTGTGTATATTTGTATATGTCAGAGTGTATGTATGTATCTGTGTATATATGTATATGTCTATGTCAGAGAGTGTATCTATCTATCTATCTATCTATCTATCTATCTATCTATCTATGTATATAAGTATATGTCAGTGTGTGCAGGTATATGTGTATATATGTATATACTGAAGTGTCTGTAATGCTAGGCTGGTGTGTGTGTGTGTGTGTGTGTGTGTGAGCAGTGTCTCATGTGATTGACAGGTTTGCTCCCAAAGATGTTCTGCAGCAGCTTCTATTAATGCTGGGCTCTAATAAAAGAACCAACCACTAAAAGAAAATGCTGCAGATATTATTTGGTTCTTATTACACTTGGGAGATGATTTCCCTGTATATGGTCTATTCATGGTGTATATGTTATCACTAGTGCAATCCCATTCTAGTGTAAATGTGTATATGTCAGTGGCAGGGGCGTAGCTAGGGGTTCAGCCTGGGGGGGGGGGGGGGGGGGGGGGGCAAGTGAGTTTCAGTGGGCCCCCAACCGATTATGTTACCCATAGGGATCCTTGCCAGTCGACAATGGCTATATACTACTACATTACTCATAGTGAATAAGGAGTGAGAAAAGTGTTAGAGGCTTCTATATTTCACATATAGAACCATGTAAAAATTAAAAGGGTTATCTAAGGTTAGAAAAACATAGCTGCTTTCTTCCTAAAATGGCACCACTATCTATCTATCTATCTATCTATCTATCTATCTATCTATCTATCTATCTATCTCCTATCTATCTATCTATCTATCTATCTATCTAGAAAAAAGACAAAATGAAAAGGATGGCTCTTCTATTCAGTTCTTTTATAGCAATAGAATATGCAAAAAGTAATAAAAAATAAAAAATGTCTCATGCTGTATCCGGATTCGGCTCCAACATTCCACCCGATAAGGCGTAGACAGTCAGCGCATGCGTATAAATCATGGCACCCGCGTCCTGTGTTGTCATGGCGACCGAGCTCTGTACGCAACCGGAGGATCACTGCTTGGTAATTAGCCTGCAGGCTTAGCACAAAGGTTGAACACGGCCCCGAGATATTACTTGCCCATTCAGGTTATGTATCATCCCGTGTCCTCTGGACTAGGGCATCCCACCCGATTAGAAAAGTATCCTCACCAGGAGTACAGCCCCTATCCTTCAGACCAGGCCAGTGTTCACGGACCTCTCCAGGTCCATCTGTAAAAACGCACCATTACCGCTGCATGTGAAAACCTCCTGATAAGAACCTTTCGCTCCACAGGTGACATCGGGTCCACGAGAAGAATGCTGGCTGTCCGAGTATATGTTGGAACCCGTCCGGCAGCAGGCCATTTAGTCTATAATAAACAAACAAAAACATGGTAAGTATGGTAATTATACAAACTTAATGCGTATATAGTTTCACTAGTTGCCAACCCATACTAAGTGTGAACACGACATGGCAGGTTTAGGACCAGCTCATCTCAGCATCTCATTGCTGACTTTAAATTCCACCTTTAATCCCTTAGGGGTCATTGAGTCCAGTTTATGGATCCACTCCACCTCCCTCTTTTTTAACCCATAGCTGCACCAGGACGTTATTGAACGTCCTCGTGCCGCTATGGGAGTTCAGAACTGCCGCAATCCCGGGTGCCGCATGTAGCCCGGGCTCGCGGCTATTAGCGGGCACGGTCCGATCGCCGTGCCCGCTAATTAAGTACTTAGAAGCAGCTGTCAAAGTTGACAGCTGCTTCTAAATACTTGCTGTTATACATGCCTGGTGGTCTAGTGGGGGGATCGCCCCCCTGCGGCGCGATTGCGGGGGGGCGATCCCCGCATCCATCCCGGGCCGGGGTCTGCTCCGTAATGGCGCTGATCCCGGCTCGGCATTCTATTACTTTTGGCTGCAGCAGCCAAAAGCAATAGAACACCGATCTCATGGATTCATGCAGTATAACTATACTGCATGGATCTCTATGAGAGATCAGAGTGCATATACTAGAAGTCCCCCAGGGGGAATAACCCTAACCCCAGGGGGAATAACCCTAACCCCAGGGGGGCTTCTAGTATATGTGTAAAGTAAAAGAAAAATGTATTTTTAATAACACAAAACCCCCTCCCCTAATAAAAGTCTGAATCACCCCCCTTTCCCCATTTTATAAATAAAAATAAATTAATTAATTAATAAACAAACATGTTCGCTATCGCCGCGTACGTAATCGCCCAAACTATTAATTAATCACATTCCTGATCTTGCACGGTTAACGGCGTCAGCGCAAAAAAATCCCAAAGTGCAAAATTGCGCAATTTCTGTCGCATCAAATCCAGAATAATTGTAATAAAAAGCGATCAAAAAGTCATATATGCGCAATCAAGGTACCGATAGAAAGATCACATCATGGCGCAAAAAATGACACCTCACACAGACCCATAGACCAAAGGATAAAAGCACTATAAGCCTGGGAATGGAGCGATTTTAAGTGACGTATATTTGTTAACAACGGTTTGAATTTTTTACAGGCCATCAGATACAATATAAGTTATACATGTTATATATCGTTTTAATCATAACAACTTGAGGAACATGCATAATGAGTCAGTTTTACCCCAGGGCGAACATAGTAAAAACAACCCCCCCCCCCCCCAAATAAAAAAAAAACACTTTTTTTTTCAATTTCACCACACATATAATTTTTTTCTGGTTTCCCGGCACATTTTAGGCAAAAATTACATCTGCCATAGCAAAGTACAATTAGTTGCGCAAAAAATAAGGGCTCATTTGGGTCTCTAGGTGGAAAAATGCAGGCGCTATGGCCTTATATACACGAGGAGGGAAAAACGAAAATGCAAAAATGAAAACTGGCTGTGTCCCCTAAGGGTTAACAACACATGTCTATTCCCCACGTATTTTAATGGGGGTATTCTGTCAATAATCATGATTTAAAGGTCATTTTCAGTGTGGTTTTTTTCAGCACAGTGTTTGGGAACCGGAAGATCAAGGCGCAATTTTCTAACAGAATATCTATGTTGGCCAAAACGTGTCCGGAGATCGTGCGTCGTCTCTCCAACATAGATCAATTTGCACGGACACCACAACACATAGATGATCCACTTGGTCGTACAGGTAAGATAATGTCTGATTTTAAATTTACATAGCGTTTCTGGGTGAACAAATTCCGTTCCCTTTACTAGATATCTGCAGGTCACACAACCAATACACGGGTAACACCCTAGTTTTTGTGTACCTAAAAAAGTAGGTTTCTCAACTTTTCTTACACTAATATCTGATTTCACCAAACGATCTTTCAAGTTCTGGTTTCTTCTGTAAGATAAGAGAGGGGGTGTTTGTAGTTCACTGATGTTCGTGTATGTCTCACTTAGGATTCTCCAGTGTTTCCTAATGATTCTACCCACATGTGGGGAGCAATCAGTGTAGGTAGAGACAAAAGGTATACGTTTACTCGTCTCCTTTCTGGAGTCCTTTTTCTCTAGCAATTGTTCCCTAGTAGTGTTTGTTATTTTGCGTCTACAGTCACTCAATAGACTACTTGGGTATCCACGTTCCTGGAATTCACATGTCATTTTATTTAAGGCTCTATCCAATCTACTAGTGTTATCAATGATGCGTCTAGCCCTCAGCATCTGGCTGTAGGGCAAAGAACGCATCATTCTCCTTGGATGACAGCTGGTATAATGGAGAGTGGTATTGGTGTCAGTCGGTTTTTTGTATATATCTGTCCTTAGTCTCCCTTCCTCCACTGTCACAAGAACGTCCAAATATTGCATTGCACTGTCCGAGTAATTCATTGTGAATTTGATCGTACTGTCCACAGTGTTAAGGTACTCCACAAAGGTCTTCAGAGTGTCCCCGCCCCCTCTCCATATGAGGAACACATCATCTATGTATCGCCACCAGACCAGGGCATCCTGGAACTGGGGCGACACATAGATGCATTTCTCCTCGAGGTAGGCCATCACGATGTTAGCATATGTGGGCGCGACATTCGCGCCCATGGCCACGCCCCTCTGTTGTAGGTAAATGATGTCATTGAATGAAAAGTAATTGTAAGACAGGACCAATGTCAACAACTGTATAATGAAGTCACACTCGACATTCGTGAGAGTCAATTTGTGTAAGGAGGATGCCACCGCTGTCAAACCCATATCCTGATTGATAGAGGTATATAGGCTGGTGATATCCAAAGTAGCTAATAATGCCCCTGCAGGTATTGTCATGTCCTTGATTTTGTTAAGAAAATCAGTTGTGTCTTGTATGTGGGACCTGGCATTATGTGCAAGTGGTCTAAGGACTTTGTCTAAAAAGATGGAGATAGTGTTGGTGATAGAACCGCTGCCAGACACAATAGGCCTCCCCGGCGGGTTAGTGACACTCTTGTGGATCTTAGGCAAGAAATACAAGAGTGGCATTTTGGGATGTGAAACTGTCAAAAATTCAGCCACCTTTTCATCAATAATGTTTTGACCAAGTGCTTCCTGTAGAATTCCCTCAATCTTTTTAGAAATGGTGAATTTTGGATCATTGGGCAAGATCCGGTATACCTCACTGTCACTTAGTTCCACAGTGGGTGGAACTAGGTGCTCACATGATGTATCACATGCACTAAATATACACGCCAATGAATGGGCGGTACTCTCTTTGACATCATCACTTTGTAACACAAGTGTAACTAATTTTGCAATTTGTTGTAACCAATCACCTTGTCACTAGAATGTATTTAATCTTTGTATGAGTTTCACATTACACGCTTGAAAAAGGCAGCGCGAGGCTGCTGAAACGTCGCGTCACTGGAGTACTGTAACATGATATCGCTGTGAATTAAATACTGAACTTTTTTCACCTTTACTTGGTGTGCCGTGGACTATCTTCTACTATCTATCTATCTATCTATCTATCTATCTATCTATCTATCTTCTATCTATCTATCTATCTATCTATCTATCTATCTATCTTCTATCTATCTATCTATCTATCTATCTATCTATCTTCTATCTATCTATCTATCTATCTATCTATCTTCTATCTATCTATCTATCTATCTATCTATCTATCTTCTATCTATCTATCTATCTATCTATCTATCTTCTATCTATCTATCTATCTATCTTCTATCTATCTATCTATCTATCTCCTATCTATCTATCTATCTATCTATCTATCTATCTATCTCATATCTATCTATCTATCTATCTATCTATCTATCTATCTATCTATCTCCTATCTATCTATCTCCTATCTATCTATCTATCTCCTATCTATCTATCTATCTATCTCCTATCTATCTATCAAATCAAATCAAAAAAGCTTTATTGGCAGGTCCAAGTTACACATTAGCATTGCCAAAGCATGTGGAGAATAGGGGGTTGAGGAAATGGGATTCACCCGGGGTCGGTGTACAGGGGTTCATGATGTATCATGATGGGGGGGGGGGATACATTCAGGGTCGGTGTATCGGAGTCCATGACGTGTCATGCTCCTCTCAGTCTATGGCAGGCAGTGACGTATTGTGCCACTATAGTCGCTGTGGTCTCTTCTTCCCCCAGAAGGATGGGCAGCTTCTCTTCCTCCTCCATGGGGGAGAAGCCTGGGAGGAGATTGGAGAGTCTCCTATAGTGTCCCTCACTGCTGAGTATTTGGGGCAGTGTAGCAGGAAGTGGGCCTCATCCTCTACGGCCTCCTGGTTGCACTGCTGGCACAGTCGGCTCTCCCTGGGGATGTAGCTCTGTCGGTGCCACCCGGTTTCAATGGCCAGGTTGTGGGCGCTCAGCCTGTAGCGGCTCAGGATCTTCCGGTCTCTGGGGTTGGGAAGCTCCTCCAGATATGGGGCCAGTCTGTATTCCCTCTGCAGGCTCTGGTACACGGCCAGCTTCTGGGATGCTCTGACCTCCTCCCTCCATTCTTGGACGTATTCTTCTTGTCTCCTGGTTATTGTTTTCCTACTCCCGGCTTTTGTGAGCTGGTATGGGGGGATTGTCTGGTTGGGCTGGGTTCCAGTAGATATGTTTTGGGGCTCTGCTTTGCCTGGGGCCCCTTGGTGTAGCAAGGCTTTATGGTGATAGGAACCTTCACTACTACCATGTAGGTGGTCCCAGAATGACAGTGCCCTCTTCTGGATAGTTAGGTGTAGGGGGAATCTGCCCAGCTCTGCTCTACAGGCACAGTTGGAGGTGCTCCAATGGACCTGGAGGAGATGCTTACAGAACTCCAGATGGAAGATTTTTGTTGGGCTGGAATCCCATTTTTGACCAGTCGGGGTATGTGTGAGAACCCCAGACCTCACTGCCGTACAAGAGAATTGGTGCAATAGTGGAGTCAAAGATTTTAAAGCGTAACTGTCATTTCAGGGTCATTTTTTTGATAACATTAAATATCAACAGTTCAAGCGATTTTAAGAAACTCTGTAATAGGTTTTATGTACTAAAAGAGTTTCCTTCTGTAGTGATAAAGCCCAGCCCCCACCCTCACTGCAGATGAAGCAGGTTTTCTGTCTCCATTATGTGGCTATGGAGAGGGGAGGGGCTGTTAGGAGTGAGTGAGCACGGAGCAGTCCTGCACAGCACAACACCCTGCAATCTTCTCTCAGTAAGTTCATAGATAAGCACTGACCTTTCTGACCCCAGAATCCTGCGTTTTAGGTGCCCAGAGAGTCTACAAACAGCTGACATTCATGTCACCTCTTCCTGCTCCCTGATCTATCTATCTATCTATCTATCTATCTATCTATCTATCTATCTATCTATCTATCTATCTACCTCCTATCTATCTATCTATCTATCTATCTATCTATCTATCTCCCTCCTATCTATCTCCTATCTATCTATCTATCTATCTATCTATCTATCTATCTATCTATCTCCCTTCTATCTATCTATCTATCTATCTATCTATCTATCTATCTATTATCTATCTATCTGTCTGTCTGTCTATCTATCTATCTCCTATCTATCTATCTATCTATCTATCTATCTAGTCGAGGGAAAGGCCGCACTTCCAATGCATATGTGGCGGTTGCTGCAGGATGCAAGTCCCCAGGCTAGGGATTCCAACAATATCCAACGAAAAATCCGCAGCTCAGGTGGTAATGGTGATTTTATTCACAAAAGTGCATATACAAACAATGCATCCTGTAAGTTGTGAGAAGAAGCTAGGGAGTGGACGTCTGCGGTGTGCCACTGCTCCCTCCTCAACGGTTGCTGCTGTGTCACCCTGCCCAGAATCTAGGCCTCTGCCCACTGCATTGCTTGGAACCCCATGCCCTCGCCCTTGTCCTCGACCCTTACCCCTGGGCTTAACCATTTTATGGACACTGCACAGTCAAGACTGAGATAGCTGCACTACAGATCACAGCAAGCCAAGAAAATATATTACTCAGACTACTTTTGGAGGAAGTCATATAGAGTCTGTGTGTAAGTGCTGCTATATGGTGTATTACACCCCCTTACACAGGGTAATTATCAGTGAGCTTGGATAGGCCCTCAGTAAGAAATACAGAAATCAGAAAATATACTGGTGGTCACACTAGTTTTTCGGAGGCTGTGGTATACAATCTGTTGCCGACTGCAGCTATACACTGTATGACACCCCCTAACACAGGGCAATTTGCAGTGAACTGGGATACGCCCTCAGTAAAAAATACAGCAATAAGAAAATAAACTGGCGGTCACACTAGTATTGGGGAGGCTGTGGTATACAATCTGGTGCTGACTGTAACTATACATTCTGTGACACCCCCTTACCATGAGCAGTGAAGTTCTATGAAGGTGTACTACAAATCACAGCAATACAATGTACTACAGCAGCAGCACCAGCCACAAAATAATAAAATAGTACTGAGCACTTCTTAGGGGTCTGTATGCAACACCAGCTGTCCCCTTTCTGCCAGCAGCCGATCACCACAGTGTGCTGGTTAAATCGTGGTAGCAGCACTGCAAGTCCCAGCCAGAAGTCTGAAGTAATGTTCGGTTGTTTCGCTAGTATTTCCTGCCTACTGGAACACTAATTCCCCCCCTAACGCTCTCCCTGACCAGCAGCAACTCTGTCCCTGATCTCTCACAGCATACATGGGAGCCGTGCCTTGCTGGCCACACTTTTTATATGGCAGGGTCATCTGATCTGGCCAACCAATCGCTGCTATCGACATGTATGGGTCCCACGTCATCGCAGGATGTACTTAAAGTGACACTGTCACCCCCATATATCATTTTTCAATCATCATAGATATTTCCAAGCCTCAATTAGCCCTCTACCTTATTTTATTTTACTTTTCCTCACGCTGGTTGATGAGAAATTGTTACTTTGATGAGGCGCTTCTAGCGCCACTGGGCCGTTGACCCCGCCCAGTACATCGCCGTTGACCCCGCCCCCTTGTGTACCTCATATGTCTTGGCCGCCGCTCACATTCTTGACTACTGCTGGATGTAGGTGACGTGCGCGTCCACATCACCCTGCGTCCTGCACGTGCGGGCCCGTCATTAGCCGCGCAGGGGCAGCCACTTCCGGGCAACAGCGGGGCAGCCACTTCCGGGCTGTGCGTGCGGTCGCACAGCCCGCGGATTGCACCAGCCGCACGGTCCCTCGGCGTCCCGATGCCTCCGGAGCCCTCGCTGCGGCTGTGAAACTCTCCTCACAGCCAGCAGCGAGGCGCAGAGTTAGTGCGCAGGAGGCCGACTTGCACTGCGCATGCGCCGGAGAAGACTGCCGCCGCAGTGCGCCTGCGCACTAACTCTGCGCCTCGCTGCTGGCTGTGAGGAGAGTCTCACAGCCGCAGCGAGGGCTCTGGAGGCATCGGGACCGTGCGGCTGGTGCAATCCATGGGCTGTGCGACCGCACGCACAGCCCGGAAGTGGCCGCGTTCACCTTCTGCGCCTGCTCGGCGAATGACGGGCCCGCACGCGCAGGACGCAGGGTGATGTGGACGTGCACGTCACCTACATCCAGCAGTAGTCAAGAATGTGAGTGGCGGCCAAGACATATGAGGTACACAAGGGGGCGGGGCCAACGACGATGTACTGGGCGGGGCTATATGGCGCTTCAGGGACTAAGCCCCGCCCAGTGGCGCTAGAAGCGCCTCATCAAAGTAACAATTTCTCATCAACCAGCGTGAGGAAAAAAAATAAAAAATAAGGTATGCAGAGGGCTAATTGAGGCTTGGAAATGTCTATGATGATTGAAAAATGATATATGGGGGTGACAGTGTCACTTTAAGAGTCTCCTGAATGTTTATTGATGAAATTGCGCCCAAACTTACAGGAAATGGATGATGAGATTTTCTGGCCCATAGAATGGTGTCTATGGAGCCGGCTGAAAAGCGGGTGGCCGTGAGCGCGTACAGCCGACAGAATTCCGCACAGTTTATCAGTTTATACTATTATTAGTATTATTCCTCAGTGTGAACCCACCCTTAAACTGCTACATTTCTGCTCAAATTCAGCTCCTATTCTGTCAGAGCTGAATAGGGGTATGTACACACTGAGCAATTCTTGCGGATTCTGCCGCAAAATACGCGCAGAATCCTCGCGCAATTCCGCCTGTTTAAATGTAACATTGCTCCTTTCTATAGAGCAACATGGGAATTCCGTCTGCCTGTGCACACAGTGGAAATTTCCATCCGGAATTCCATCTGGATTCCACGCGGAATCCGCGTTCCGCCCGAAGAATGAACGGGTTCATTCTTTGGGCAAATTCCGCTAGAGGAATCCTATAGAAGTCAATGGGGTTTGAATTTTTTTGGAAATTCGGCCCGGATTCCGCTCAAATTCCGCTCCTATTCTGCCAGAGCAGAATAGGCGAGGAATTTCAAGCAGAAATCTTTCAGATAGAATTCCGCGAGAATTGCTCAGTGTGCACATAGCCTAATAGACAAGGAATTGGGGTATGTTCACGGGGTATATGCACACTGAGCAATTCTCGAGGAATTGAAGCAGAAAGTTTTCAGGCTGAATTCAAGCAGAATTTAAGCCCCCATTGACTTCTATAGGATTCCTCTAGCAGATCTACAGCAGAAAATTCTGCTCGGAAATTCTGCAGTGTGAACAACAGAGCAGAAAACCCATTAAACACAAATGGACTTTGCACTGTACATATTTTACGGGAGGAATTTCAAGCTGAAATTCCTCTTCAATTCCTCACCTAATTCCTCGCCTTTTTCTCAGTGTGCACATACCCTAACGCGGAATCTGGACTGGAATTTCTGTCGTGTGCACTAATGTGCGAAAATACAATAGAAAACAATGGGAGCCAAGACTGCAAATTTTTTATGGAATTTTTAGAGGATTCTGTGTGCATTTTGATGCAGATTCCGCTTGAAATTCTGTGAAAATTGCTCAGTGTGAACAAAACCTCACTGTTCTCTGGCACTGGTGAGGGATCAGTCAGAGCAGAGTCCAGTGCAGGAGGTGGCTCTGAAGGCTCTGGTGGCTCTGTAGCTGCAGATGGAGGAGGCCAGAACCAACAGTATCTTCAAACCTAGCAGCCAGAAGAGTCTCTCCAATTGAAGGCAGTCTTTGTACAGGGTCACCACTGGAGCAAGGGTTGGAGCAGCTTGTTGCTTAGAAGCAGACTGGGTAGACATCTCTTTGCTGGTGCAGAATTTTAATCTTTGATGCTGGGTTCACACTATGTATATTTGAGGCTGTATGTTTGAGGCTGTATAGCAACCAAAACCAGGAGTGGATTAAAAACACAGAAAGGCTATGTTCACATAATGTTGTAATTGAGTGGATGGCCGTCATTTAATTGCAAATATTTGCTGTTATTTTAAAACAACGGCTGTTATATTGAAATAATGGCCGTTATTTACCGTTATATGGCGGCCATCCACTCAATTTCATCATTGTGTGAACAGAGCCTTTCTATGTTTTCAATCCACTCCTGGTTTTGGTTGCTATGAGGACCTGACATGAGGACCAAATACAGCCTGAAATATACATAGTGTGAACCCAGCTGTGCTAATGCACGGCTTGTGGATTTCTCCAAGATTTCTGGATTTCATATACGCCTGCTTACTGGAAAAAGATGATAACAGCAGTATACAGTTTAATCATTTTAAACCATGTCCACATATTTACCTGTGTACCTGTCGTTATAACCTTCAAAATCAACAGGGAATGTGATATAAAGCATGTTTGCAATTTACACAGGAAGTCCCCAAGGACACGGAATCATAATAAGTATTTAAATCGAGAGTGGAGTCCCAGCCCTAGTTGTGATTGGGGCAGAGACTAGAGATGAGCGAACATGCTCGCCCGAGCTTGGTACTCAGTCGAGTATTAGGGTACTCGATGGTACTAGTTACTCAGACGACCATCTCACGATACTCGAGAAAATCTCATCATCCTTTCCTGTAAGTTTAGGTGCAATTTCTCAGCCAATAAACATGCAGGAGACTCTTTGGTACATCCTGCGATCACGTGGGACCCATACATGTCGATAGCAGCGATTGGTTGGCCAGATCAGATGACCCTGCCATATAAAAATCGGCGCCAGCAGTACTCGCTTCAGACGCATGCTGTGAGAGATCAGGGACAGAGCTGCTGCTGGTCAGGGAGAGCGTTAGGGAGGGAGTTAGCGTTCCAGTAGGCAGGGTATATACTAGCGAAAGAACCAAGCAGCCCTTGTAAGGGCTTTAAATCATTTTTTATTTGTATTACTACAGACTGCTGGCTGGGACTTGCAGTGCAGCTACCACGATTTCTGCAGCACACTGTGGAGATCGGCTGCTGGCAGAAAGGGGACAGGAAGTGCTCAGTACTATTTTATGATTTTGTGGCTGGTGCTGCTGCTGTCGTAGATTGTATTGCTGCTATTTGTAGTACACCTGCATAGAACTTTACTGCTCATTGTCCTGTGTAACAGGTGCCATAGACCACAGACCACCACTTACACACAGACTATATACAACAGCCTCCAAATACTAGTGTGACACTGACCACCAGTATATTTACTTATTTCTGTATTTCTTACTCAAGGCATATCTAAGCTCACTACTACTGATTGCCCAGTGTAAGGGGGTGTCACACAGTGTATAGGTGCAGCCACCACCAGATTGTATACCACAGCTTCCAAAAAACTAATGGGGCCACCAGTATATTTTCTGATTTCTATATTTCTTACTTAAGGCATATCCAAGCTTACTACTGATTGTCCTGTGGGAGAGGGTGGCAGGCAGTATATAGCTGAACTTACACACCCAGACTCTATACGACTACCTCCAATAGTAGTCTCAGTAATATAATTTCTTGGCTTGCTGTGATCTTTAGTTCAGCTATCTCAGTCTTGACTGTGCAGTGTCCATAAAATAGTGAAGCCCAGGGTTAAGGTTCGAGGACCAGGGCGTGGGCATGGGGTTCCAAGCGATGCAGTGGACAGAGGCCTAGATTCTGGGCAGGGTGACACAGCAGCACCCATTGAGAAGGGAGCAGTGCCACACCACAGACATTCACTCACTAACTTTTTCTGGCAACTGATGGCGTCTCAGGGTACACCACTATTGAAACTGCAGCAGTGTGAACAGGTGCTGACATGGATAGAGGATAATGTGTCCATTAACTTATCCACCACCCAGTCTTTCACGCAGTCCAACCACGCTAGCCAAGGGAGTGGAACCCTTGCTCCAGAAGCTCAGCCTCCTTTCCCACAGCCTGTGACCACCACTATATTTTCTGATTTCTGTATTTCTTACTCAAGGCATATCCAAGCTCAATGCTAATTGCCCTGTGTAAGGGGGTGTAACACAGTGTATAGGTGTAACGCCTGGAGTAGTGGATCCACTGGACCGTCACCAGCGATGGCACTAACCTCACCAGGGAGCGGAGTCTAAGGGGCCACTGGTTTTCACCAGAGCCCGTCGCAAGGCGGGATGGGCTTGCTGCGGCAGGCGACCCCCAGGTCGCTACCCCTGGCTTGGTTGCTAGTGACGGCAGGCGAGGCGTGGCAGGAGCAGTAGGCAGGAGATGGTGCTAGCAGAGGTCTGTAGGCGTAACCGCAGGTGACAGGCTGAACACAGGAGCAATAGTGTAACAGGGAAGCAGGAACCAGGAACAAGGACTAGGGACCAGGTAGCGGACAGGAATCAGGAACAACAGGGAGCTGGGCCAAACGCTATGGGAAGCATGTAGAGGCTCCAACACCTGTAGTGGGGCAGGGCTGGAATAAATAGGGAGTGATTGGTGCAAGTAACCAATTAGGGGCGGACTGGCCCTTTAAATCTGAGACAGCCAGCGCGCGCGCGCCCTAGGAGGCGGGGACGCGCGCGCCGGCCGGCACAGACGGAGGCAGGAGCGGGACCAGGTAAGGCGCCCCCCGGGGCCGAACATGTAGCAGCGCCGGGTCCCTGCACAAGGACCCCGGCAGCTGCATGAGACAGAGGGAGGTCGCGGCGGCGGCCCGGAGCACGGGACGCCGCCGCGGCCGTGACAGTACCCCCCCCTTTGGCCTCCCCCTCTTTCTACCCTGCAGGAACCTCTTGATGAGATCTTGGTCCAGGATGTTAGCCTCGGGTTCCCAGGACCTCTACTCAGGACCAAATCCTTTCCAGTCCACCAGGAAGAACCTTCTCCCTCTGACAGTCTTCATGGCCAGAATGTCCATGAAGACAGCGTAGACGTCGTCAGAGATGGCTTGTGGAGCAGAGAACGAAGACTTATCGGAGAACCGGTTCAGGACCACTGGTTTTAAGAGGGAAACATGGAAGGAGTTCGGAATCCGCATAGTGGGGGGTAGGCGGAGTTTGTAGGTGACAGGGTTGATGCGTCTTAGCACCGAGAAAGGACCGAGGAATCGAGGGCCCAACTTGTAGCTGGGAATCTTGAGTCGGACATATTTGGCCGAGAGCCAGACTTTGTCACCTGGGAGAAAATTCGTGGCAGGTCTCCTCTTCTTATCAGCCTGGTCCTTCATGCGTTCAGAGGCTTTGAGTAAGGACTGTCGAGTTTGTTCCCAGATCGATTGCAGGTCAGATAACAACTCCTCCACGGCTGGGACTTCAGAGGATGGAGAGAGAGGCAGAGGAGGACGAGGATGATGCCCGTAGACCACATAGAAAGGGGACTTGCCTGTGGAAGTCGAGTCCAGATGGTTATATGAGAATTCCGCCCATGGGAGTAGATCGGACCAGTTGTCTTGGCGGCTGGAAACAAAATGGCGTAGGTAGTTACCCAGAATCTGATTGACTCTCTCCACTTGCCTGTTAGTCTGAGGATGATAGGCCGATGAGAAGTCCAGCTTCACTTGGAGTTGCGAGCAGAGGGCTCGCCAAAACTTAGAGACAAATTGAGAGCCTCGGTCGGACACAATGTGAAGAGGAAGTCCATGCAGGCGGAAGATGTGTCGGAAGAACAACTGAGCCAGACGAGGAGCAGAGGGCAGACCAGGAAGGGCCACGAAGTGAGCCATTTTAGAGAAGCGGTCCGTCACCACCCAAATAACTGTATTGCCCGCAGATGGAGGTAGGTCTGTGATGAAATCCATCCCAATGTGGTGCCAGAGATGGTCCGGGACTGGCAAGGGCAATAGTAGGCCGGCAGGTCTTTGACGGGGAGACTTATTCCTGGCACAGACTGCACAGGAAGCCACAAAATCCTTGACATCCTGGAGGAGATTGGGCCACCAGTAGTGACGGGAGATCAATTGCCCGGTCTTTTGGGCCCCTGGATGCCCGGCCACCAAAGAGGAATGCCCCCACTTCAAGATGCGTTTACGGAGTGCGGGGCGCACATAAGTCTTCCCGGGAGGCAGTCTCTGCAGAGCAGAAGTGGCAACTGGTACTAGGCGGTCGGGAGGTATTATGTGACGAGGAGATTCCTCTTGCCCCATGACATTGGATGCTCGGGATAATGCATCGGCCTTTAGATTCTTCTCGGCTGGACGGAAATGGATGGTAAAGTTGAACCGAGAGAAGAAGAGGGACCACCTGGCCTGCCGGGGATTGAGGTGTTGAGCCGATTGGAGGTAGAGGAGGTTCTTGTGGTCCGTGTAGATGTTAACGGGGTGTTTAGCCCCCTCTAGTAGTTGACGTCACTCCTCCAGTGCCAACTTAATGGCCAGGAGTTCACGGTCCCCAATAGTATAGTTCCTCTCGGCAGGGGAGAAAGTCTTCGAAAAGAACCCGCAGGTTCTGGTCTTGCCTGATGTGTCCCTTTGCGAGAGAACAGCTCCTGCGCCCACAGAAGAAGCATCGACCTCGAGAGAAAACGGCCTGGAGACATCCGGGCGGACTAGAGCAGGAGCAGAGGCAAAGGCAGACTTAAGGCTATTGAAGGCTTGTTCGGCCTCTGGAGGCCAACGTCTGGGGTCCGCCTTCTTTTTAGTGAGAGCCACTATGGGTGCGACCAGGGTAGAGAAGTGAGGGATGAATTGCCGATAATAGTTGGCGAATCCAAGGAAACGTTGGATAGCTCTAAGTCCCACAGGGCGTGGCCATTGGAGGACAGCTGAGAGCTTGGCCGGATCCATTTGTAGACCCTGGTCGGAGACGATATAGCCAAGAAATGGAAGACTGCGCTGATGGAAAACACACTTCTCTAGCTTGGCGTATAGATGATTGGCCCGTAGTCTTCGTAGGACCTGACGCACTTGTGCCACATGAGTCTGCTGGTCCGGGGAGAAGACCAAAATGTCGTCCAAATAGACAATGACGCAGACATAGAGGAGGTCTCGGAAGATATCGTTCACGAATTCCTGGAAGACCGCTGGGGCATTGCATAGGCCGAATGGCATGACCAGATATTCGTAGTGCCCATCTCTGGTGTTGAAAGCGGTCTTCCATTCGTCTCCTTTACGAATACGGATCAAGTTATACGCTCCCCTGAGATCCAGCTTGGAGAAGATCCTAGCTCCACGAAGACGGTCGAATAGTTCAGGAATAAGCGGAAGAGGATAGCGGTTCTTAACAGTCACCTTATTCAAGCCCCGGTAGTCTATGCATGGGCGGAGGGAACCGTCCTTCTTCTGAACAAAGTAAAATCCAGCGCCAGCGGGAGACGTGGATTTACGGATGAAGCCCTTTTGTAAGTTCTCCCGGATGTAGGAGGACATGGCTTCAGTCTCGGGCACAGAGAGAGGGTATACTCGACCACGTGGAGGAGAAGCCCCTGGAAGAAGGTCTATAGGGCAATCATAGGCCCGATGAGGTGGTAGAGAGTCCGCCTCCTTGGCCAAGAAAACATCAACAAAGTCTTGGTAGTCCTCCGGTAGTCCGGATAGAGGCTTGACATAAGCAGGTGACCTCGTAGAGCACTTGGGTTGAGGAGATCTCAGACACCGGTTATGACAGTCCTGGCCCCAGCTGAGAACCTCCCCAGTTCTCCAGTCCAGCTTAGGGGTATGTAATTGCAGCCAAGGAAGACCCAGCAGGATGTTGGAAGAGGAATGGCGCAAGACATAGAAGGAGATCCTCTCCTGATGTAAGGCGCCCACCTGGAGGACTAGGGGTGCCGTCTGGCAGTGCACAGCTTCGGTAAGAATCTCCCCCGTAACCGAAGAGATAGACCGGGGTTGGGCTAGCTGGATCACGGGTAGCCGCCATCTTTGGACCAACGAAGCAGAGATGAAACTGCCAGCAGAGCCAGAGTCGATGAGAGCAGTAGTCTGGAAAACTTGCCCTGAGGGTGTGTGGATGGAGACGGGCATAGTCAACCTTGGAGAGGTGGCATTCACACCTAGGGAGGCCTCTCCCACCGGACCTAGGTGCGAGCGTTTCCCGAACGCTGAGGACGTTGGGGACATCTCTGCCGATAGTGATCAGCGCCACCGCAATAGAGGCAGAGATTCAGGTCCAGTCGACGGGTCCTCTCCTCAGTCGTCAGGCGAGCACGTTCCACCTGCATAGGAACCTCTGGAGACGACTGGGACATAGGAGCAACGGGATTCTGGAACGCCGGTGCCAGCCGAGGATGGCGACGGGGCAGACTCAGACGCCGTTCTTGCCAGACCTCCTCCACTCTCTCGGAAAACCTGGTGTAGACTCTGGTAGCCAGTAGGATGAGTTCGTTCAAGGAGGTAGGCAGGTCTCGGGCAGCGAGCACATCCTTCACTTGACTGGACAGGCCCTTTTTAAAGGTGGCAATCAGAGCGGCCTCATTCCAGTCTAGTTCCGCAGCCAGGGTGCGGAACTGGATGGCGTAATCACCAACGGAGGAAGTACCTTGGGATAGATTGAGGAGAGCAGTCTCAGCCGAAGACGCACGGGCAGGTTCCTCAAAGACAGAGCGGAACTCGTCCAGGAAGATTCGGAGATTGGCAGCAACCGGATCATTACGGTCCCATAGTGGTGTGGCCCAGGCCAGAGCTCTACCTTCCAATAGGCTGATAATGAAAGCCACTTTAGAGCGCTCGGTGGCAAACTGACTGCTTAGAAGTTCGATATACATAGTGCATTGGGTCAGGAATCCTCTGCACAACTTGGGGTCACCTCCATATTTACTTGGGAGAGCCAGTCGTAGTTTTGAAGAGGCTGCAGGAGGTGATGACTGCTGAGCTGTGGTATGCTGCTGTACGGCTGCAGTCAGTTGTTGGATCAGCTGTGACTGTTGCTGGATCTGTTGAGCCTGTAGGGCGACCACTCGGGCTACCTCGCGGATATCAGGCACCTCGCCGGGATCCATGGTTGGAGCCTACTGTAACGCCTGGAGTAGTGGATCCACTGGACCGTCACCAGCGATGGCACTAACCTCACCAGGGAGCGGATTCTAAGGGGCCACTGGTTTTCACCAGAGCCCGCCGCGAGGCGGGATGGGCTTGCTGCGGCAGGCGACCCCCAGGTCGCTACCCCTGGCTTGGTTGCTAGTGACGGCAGGCGAGGCGTGGCAGGAGCAGTAGGCAGGAGATGGTGCTAGCAGAGGTCTGTAGGCGTAACCGCAGGTGACAGGCTGAACACAGGAGCAATAGTGTAACAGGGAAGCAGGAACCAGGAACAAGGACTAGGGACCAGGTAGCGGACAGGAATCATGAACAACAGGGAGCTGGGCCAAACGCTATGGGAAGCATGTAGAGGCTCCAACACCTGTAGTGGGGCAGGGCTGGAATAAATAGGGAGTGATTGGTGCAAGTAACCAATTAGGGGTGGACTGGCCCTTTAAATCTGAGACAGCCGGCGCGCGCGCGCCCTAGGAGGCGGGGACGCGCGCGCCGGCCGGCACAGACGGAGGCAGGAGCGGGACCAGGTAAGGCGCCCCCCGGGGCCGAACATGTAGCAGCGCCGGGTCCCTGCACAAGGACCCCGGCAGCTGCATGAGACAGAGGGAGGTCGCGGCGGCGGCCCGGAGCACGGGACGCCGCCGCGGCCGTGACAATAGGTGCAGTAATTAGCAGTGAGCTTGGATGGGACTCAAAACTTCTCCCCACCGCTGATTTGATTTTGAGTTTGACTTGGAGGTGCTGGGCTGCCCCTAGCGTGTTGTCACAGCGGGTCTTCAGTGCAGCTGGTGGCATCATAAGCGCACCCGCCTGTCAACTGACAGGGCTGACAGGCTGACGTTTC
This sequence comes from Dendropsophus ebraccatus, assembly GCF_027789765.1. Taxonomy (NCBI): domain Eukaryota; kingdom Metazoa; phylum Chordata; class Amphibia; order Anura; family Hylidae; genus Dendropsophus; species Dendropsophus ebraccatus. Next base: position 9,355,459 of record NC_091460.1, on the reverse strand, counting down.
TTAATTTTCTTATTTCTTTATTTCCTATTGCAGCCATATCCAAGCTCACTGATAATTACCCTGTAAAATTAGCAGTGAGCTTGGTTGTATGTGACAATGGGCTGAACCAGGTGGCAGCTCTGCAACTCGGCAGCCTCACACATGTACCATGCCTGGCCCACGTCTTCAACCTAGTGTTACTGCGGTTCCTTAAAACCTACCACAATTTGGCTCACCTAGGTGCACCGCATCTGTGAACATTTCCGCAAGTCAACCAGGGAAAGTTACCCCAATTGCTACAGTCAAATTCAAAGTCAAATTCAATCTCAAAACAGTGGTGTTGAGAAGTGGTGAGTCACATGATGCAGGGAATGTTACGCCAACTGCTACAGTCAAATTCATAGTAAAATTCAATTTTGCATCCTTGTATTGTCTATTTCGAACCATATTATTGGTGGATGTCATCTTACGGGTGTCCTCTGCCGTCTTTTCACCAGCACCTTCTGCCTTCTTTGGATGTTTTAGCCGTTTTGAAGGCAGGATTGACCAGGTCTTTTTAATAAAATTCCGGGGCCTCTTAAGAAGACTGTATTGTTATTCTTTGTCCCTACCTCCAAAGATATGCCTCTCACGCACAACTGCATTAGGGTGAGAGGCTTAATCTAGCCATAATCCGGCTATTTTTATTAGATGATTGTATTGTCCATCTTGGTCTAGGTCAGTGGTGTCAGGCTAAGATTTTGGGTGGTCCATATGCTACCTGTTTTTTAATGGTTCTCCGTGTCCTCACTGCTATGCTGTGTTAAGCTAAATTTTGGGTTGGTTCAAATGCTACCTCTACTTTAATGGTTCTCTGTGTCCTCACCGCCATGCTGTGTAAGGCCTAATTTTTGGCAGGCTCACTTGCTACCTCACTTTTAATGGTTCTCTGTGTCCTCACTGCCATGCTGTGTCTGGCTAAATTTTATGGTGGTTCATATGCTACTTCTCTTTTAATGGTCCTTTGTGTCCTCACCACCATGCTGTGTCAGACAAAGTGTTTGGGTGGTTCTTATGCTACCTGTGTTTGAATGGTTCCCTGTGTTCTCACCGCCATGCTGTGTCTGGCTAAATTTTGGGGTGGTTCATATGCTACCTCTGTTTTAATGGTTCTCTGTGTCCTCACCGCCATGCTGTGTCAGACAAAGTTTTTGGGTGGTTCATCATATGCTACCTCCGTTTTAATGGTTCTCTGTGTCCTCACCGCCATGCTGTGTCAGACAAAGTGTTTGGGTGGTTCATAAGCTAGCTGTGTTTGAATGGTTCCCTGTGTTCTCACCGCCATGCTGTGTCTAGCTAAATTTTGGGGTGGTTCATATGCTACTTCTGTTTTAATGGTTCTCTGTGTCCTCACCGCCATGCTGTGTCAGACAAAGGGTTTGGGTGGTTCATCATATGCTACCTCTGTTTGAATGGTTCCCTGTGTTCTCACCGCCATGCTGTGACAGGTTAAATTTTGGGGTGGTTCATAAGCTACCTCTCTTTTAATTAGGGATGAGCTAACCGAACCGTTACGAACCAGATTCGTTACGAACTTTACTTTTATCAGAGAATAGAACAGGATACAAGGGATTATTACTCCTATAATCCTTTGTATCCTGTTTTTATGTGAATATCAAGGTTTGTGACGTCACTCCAGGAACAGGAAGTGCTTGAGCCTGGCTGCAGTTTCTCATTGTGTTTCCAGACAGCAGAGAGAAAGGAGGTCCACGTTAGGCAGAGAGGGAAAACACATAGATTAGATAGCCAAACAACTAGATAACTACAGGGAGAGATAGAGAAGGAGTATATATTGTTTGTGAGAGAGGGCGGGTTCAGACTGAGGAATCCCGCGGAAAATGTCAGCGGAATTCCGTCAGCTGTCCGCCCGCACATCTGGGCGCCTTTCCGCCGGCCCGATAGACACCATTCTATGGGCCGGCGTATTCCGCTATACACTGAAAGAAGTGTCATGTCACTTCTTTCAGCGGACTGCGGAATATGCCAGCCCATAGAATGGTGTCTTTGGAGCTGGCGGAAAAGCACGTGCCCATGCAGGCGGACAGCTGACGGTTTCTGCGTGAATTCCTCAGTCTAAACCCGCCCAGAAGCAGGAAAGAGGAAGATAAAAATAAAAAGTCGTAAGATCCAAAAAAAAAAAAAGAAATAGGGAGAGAAAAGTGAGAAGAGTCACTCAGGACACGTAGCATTGAACCAGCTACTGTTCTGTGACAGAGAAGGAACGCGAGACGTTGCTGCTCTGCTGGGTGCTGTTAACCGCGTATAGCCGCAACCAAAAAAGTTAAAAAAAAAAAACTTAAAAAAAAATAAAAAGTTTGCTTGTTTTTTTATGATAAGTTTTTATAGGTGACGCTAAGTCAGCGCCCCACAAAAGATGTCCGTTTTTGCTCTGCTGGGTGCCGTCAACCCCGTCTAGCCGCCCGCAATCAAAAAAGTTTTAAAAAAATTATATATTTTTTTTAAAGAGTTTTCTTGTTTTTTTATGATAAGCTGTTATAGGTGATGCTAAGTCAGCGCCCTACAGAAGCTGTCCGTTTTTTCTCTGCTGGGTGCCGTCAACCCCGTCTAGCCGCCTGCAACCAAAAAAGTTTAAAAAAGACTTAAAAAGGAAAAAAAAAGTTCGCTTGTTTTTTTTTTGTTATAAGCTGTTATAGGTGATACTAAGTCAGCACCCACAAAAGCTGTCCATTTTTGCTCTGCTGGGTGCTGTCAACCCCATCTAGCCGCCCGCAACAAAAAAACTTAAAAAAAAAAACCTTAAAAAAAAATATAGAAAAAATTTGTTTTTGATAACCTGTATATTTCTGCTTTGCTGGGTGCCGCCAACCCACAAAGCAATAGTCACTGAAACTTTGTGCCTTCCGGCCAATAGCTCATTTCATTTTCCAAATTTCCACCAACCAAAGAACTGGCGCTCTCAGGCTGTCCTCCATTTGGTGAGCCTGGGTGAACGAAGCCACAGTGGGCAGGAGCTCCTCCGGACCATCAGGTAGGAGATATATGAATGGCTGACCCTACGTCGACTAATGGTGGGAAGTGTCGTAGTGGACAATGGAAGGAACCTTTTCTCTGCAGTGCAGCAGGGAGGGCTGACTCATACACCTTGTATGGCAAATGTCATAAACCTCATAGTGCAGAGGTTTCTTCGATCATTTCCTGCACTGCAAGACCTTATGAGGATGTCACGTAGAGTGTGCAAACATTTCAGCCACTCCTACACTGCAAGGAACACCCTGCTCAGAATCCAGAGACAGCGCAGTATGCCCCAACATTGGCTAATCTGCGACGTGCCAACCCGCTGGAATTCTGCCCTCCATATGCTCGACCGCCTGTACGAGCAAAGGTCGGCCGTAACAGTGCCTCATGGGGCAATCATGCAGCTTTACGCCACACTGCGACTTCCAAGTCACACACTGGCAGTTAATGCTGGAAGTCTGCCAATTGTTGATCCCTTTTGAGGACGCGACTCTCTTTGTGAGCAGGCAGGACTATGGGAGCAACAACATCATCCAACTCCTCCATGTTCTGGAAAGTGCGCTGAGCAACATCATCAGCGAGGATTCCCAGGCCACAACTCCAAGGCTGAACATCGCCTTGAGCCCAGAGCTGGATGAGGTTCAGATGGAGGTTGAGGAGGAGAAAGATGTGTACGCCCAGCCATTCCACACCGCCACCTGGCTTCTCTGCCTCTCCATCACAGGAGGAGATGGAGGATGAGGTGGTAGAGGAAGAGGAGGAAGACCCCAGCAGACCCTGGAACTATACCGAGGACAGTGGAGAGGAGAGGCGCTCATTGTCCTTGGTGCAGATGGCAAGGTGTCTGCGGGAGTGTCTTCGGAATGATAGCCGGATTGTGGACATCCGCCAGAAGGATCAATACTGGCTGGCCACCCTGGTGGACCCTTGCTTCTGCCGAAAAATGGCAGAATTCTTCCGCCATCACAGAGGGAGGCTAAACTGGTGTACTACAGGGACAAGCTCACCAGTCAGTTGGTCTCAACTTACCTGCGAGACCAGCCAGGTTCACAGACAACGTCCTCTCAGGGGGAACCAGCGCGCTCCACTCCCACCACCACTAGTGGAGGAGTCAGAAGTCGCTACAGCCTGCAATCTCTCATGAGCGATTTCATGCAGCCAGCTGGTGAAGATAGGACACAGCACCGAACTCATGGCGTGGACCAGCATGAGCTTACACACCAGGTCACTGCCTACCTTGATTGTACCCTGCCCAAAAGTGTCACCGACCAAGTGCAGTAGTGGGCAGAGAAACTGGAGATTTGGCCTCAACTGGCAGAGTTATCCTTGGCTCTGCTCTCATGCCCAGCCAGTAGTGTGGCGTCAGATGGTATTCAGTGCAGCGGGTAACATTGTAACACCGCAAAGAACGAGGCTCTCTTGCCACAGTGTGGAGATGCTCACTTTTGTAAAGATGAATCGAATCGTGCTTGGATTACATCGGATTATACCACCCCCCTGCCTGATGTGAATGACTAGGTCATGAGTCACCCGTCTTGCATAGCAATCCATGTGTCCAAGAAATTCTCCCTAATATTCTAAATATGTGCCCAACGTAAAAATCCGTAATTTTAACTTATTAAGTAATGTTCCCCTCTTAGACCCCAAATTTAAAAGAAATCACCTTTAAAATTCCATACTTAATTCGGATACATTTGAAAAAACCGATCCCCATTTCTAAATTTGATGCTCATGGTGTGTTGGCCATTTAACATCTCCACACCAGCTTAATGCCTCACACCAGTGCACCGTCCAACCCATACCCCAAGAACAGTACCATCCCGAAAATAATCCCCACGACTATGCTTCACAAAGCGGGGATTTTACCTTTTGTGAACTATAGCCATGGGGTTCTATCCCTGGCACCCGTGCCAAGGAACACTACTCACTGTTCTTATGGTATTTTGTGGATATCATGAGAGTAGTGCAATCTTGCACCGCAAATCCCGACGGGGTTCTTCTGTGTGCAAATGATTTCACGCCTCTCATGCAGTCACGCATGGAATAAGGCTCTCTATGGGGTATTTATCACGGAGGCTGCTGTCCTTCAACTGTGATATAAAAAACCACCACAGTTAGTTACAGCAACAAACAGTTGCTGAAAGGCAGGTTAACTTGCCTTATTTACGGGTGCCTTTACAATGGAAGACTTTTTTGGCTTATTTTATGCCAAAGGCCCAGATTCAACAGGTTTGACACCAGAGTAGTTGCGTCAATTTGTAAAGCAAATGCCAGCAGTGAGGTGTCAATTTCATGAAAATTGGACACGTATTTTTGGATAATGGAACTGGGATAAAACCTTCTTGAATCTGTGCCTTTTTAAATGTCCTTTCTTCACCTCATGGATTCTGTGGGTGAGGTTGTCTGTCTATTTTACCGTATCCGTATCCTACTAGACTAGGAGTAATGTTAGAGGTTTTTTTTTACGTTGACTGTCCTGTGCTGAACTCTACATCAACATGTTGTCATGTTTAAAAAATCATTTTTATAAACGTGCTTCAAACAGTTCTCTGTACTTGGTCCAAAACAATAATACTCCTACTAATGCCCCCACCATCAATTGTCTATTTGGAAACATACTGCGTGGAATCAAGAGCTGCTGAAGCTGCCTTCTCAACTTGTCTGTTTTTAACAATACTGGCCTGAGAGCCATCAACTGCTGCCTCCTCCTGCTCCTCAAGTAGTCTCTCCTCAATAATACTGGCCTGGAATCAATCAACTGCTGCCTCCTCCTGCTCCTCAAGCAGTCTTTTCTCAATAATACTGGCCTGGAATCAATCAACTGCTGCCTCCTCCTTCTCCTCAAGTAGTCTCTTCTCAATAATACTGGCCTGGAATCAATCAACTGCTCCCTCATCCTGCTCCTCAAGTAGTCTCTCCTCAATAATACTGGCTTGAAATCAATCAACTGCTGCCTCCTCCTGCTCCTCAACTTGTTTATTTTTTAATAATACTGGCCTGGAATCAATCAACTGCTGCCTCCTCCTGCTCCTCAACTTGTCTGTTTTTAATAATACTGGCCTGGAATCAATAAACTGCTGCCTCCTCCTGCTCCTCAAGTAGTCTCTCCTCAATAATACTAGCCTGGAATCAATCAACTGCTGCCTCTTACTGCTACTCAGGTAGTCTCTCCTCAATAATACTGGCCTTGAATCAATCAACTGCTGTCTCCTCCTGCTCCTCAACTTGTCTGTTTTTAATAAAACTGGCCTGGAATAAATCAATTGCTGCCTCCTCCTGCTCCTCAAGTAGTCTCTCCTCAATAATACTGGCCTGGAATGAATCAAATGCTGCCTCCTCCTGCTCCTTAAGTAGTCTCTCCTCAATAATACTGGCCTGGAATCAATCAACTGCTGCCTCCTCCTGCTCCTCAACTTGTCTCTTCTCAATAATACAGGCCTGAGAGCAATCAACTGCTGCCTCCTCCTGCTACACAACTTGTCTGTTTTTAATAATACTTGCCTGGAATCAATCAACTGCTGCCTCCTCCTGCTCCTCAAGTAGTCTCTTCTCAATAATACTGGCCTGGAATCAATCAACTGCTGCCTCCTCCTGCTCTATAAGTAGTCTCTCCTCAATAATACTGGCCTGGAAACAGTCAACTGCTGCCTTCTCCTGCTCCTCAACTTGTCTCTCCTCAATAATACTGGCCTGAGAGCAATCAACTGCTGCCTCCTCCTGCTACACAACTTGTCTGTTTTTAATAATACTGGGCTGGAATCAACAAACTGCTGCCTTTTCCTGCTCCTCAAGTAGTCTCTCCTCAATAATACTGGCCTGGAAACAGTCAACTGCTGCCTTCTCCTGCTCCTCAACTTGTCTCTCCTCAATAATACTGGCCTGGAAGCAATCAACTGCTGCCTCCTCCTGCTCCTCAACTTGTCTATTTTTTTTATAATACTGGCCTGGAATCAATCAACTGCTGCCTCGTCCTGCTCCTCAACTTTTCTGTTTTTAATAATACTGGCCTGGAATCAATAAACTGCTGCCTCCTCCTGCTCCTCAAGTAGTTTCTCCTCAATAATACTAGCCTGGAATCAATCAACTGCTGCCTCTTACTGCTCCTTAGGTAGTCTATCCTCAATAATACTGGCCTTGGATCAATCAACTGCTGCCTCCTCCTGCTCCTCAATTTGTCTGTTTTTAATAAAACTGGCCTGGAATAAATCAATTGCTGCCTCCTCCTGCTCCTCAAGTAGTCTCTCCTAAATAATACTGGCCTGGAATCAATCAAATGCTGCCTCCTCCTGCTCCTTAAGTAGTCTCTCCTCAATAATACTGGCTTGGAATCAAGCAACTGCTGCTGCCTCCTCCTGCTCCTCAACTTGTCTTTTTTTAATAATACTGGCCTAGAATCAATCAACTGCTGCCTCCTCCTGCTCCTCAAGTAGTCTCTCCTCAATAATACTGGCCTCGAAACAATCAACTGCTGCCTCCTCCTGCTCCTCAACTTGTCTCTTCTCAATAATACTGGCCTGAGAGCAATCAACTGCTGCCTCTTCCTGCTCCTTAATGTGTCTCTCCTCAATAATACTGGCCTGAGAGCAATAAACTGCTGCCTCCTCCTTCTCCTTAACTTGTCTGTTTTTAATAATACTGGCCTGGAAGCAATCAACTGCTGCCTCCTCCTGCTTCTCAACTTGTCTCTCCTCAATAAAACTGGCCTCAGAGCAATCAACTGCTGCCTCCTCCTGCTCCTCAACTTGTCTCTTCTAGACAGTACTGGTCGGAGAGGTGAGCAATCTACTGCTGCCTTCTCATGCTCCTCAACTTGTCTCTCCTCAATAATACTGGCCTGGAAGCAATCAAGTACTGCCTCCTCCTGCTCCTCAACTTGTCTTTCTGCAATAATACTGTTCTGGAAGCAATCAACTGCTGCCTCCTCCTGGTCCTCAAATTGTCTCTCCTCAATAATACTTGCCTTAGAGCAATCAACTGCTGCCTCCTCCTGTTCCTCGACTTCTCTTCTCAACAATACTGACCTGAGAGGCGAACAATCTACTGCTGCCTCCTCCTGTTCCTCAACTTGTCTCTTCTCAACAATACTGGCCAGAGAGGCGAGCAATCTACTGCTGCCTCCTCCTGTTCCTCGACTTGCCTCTTCTCAACAATACTGGCCTAAGAGGCGAGCAATCAAGTGCTGCCTCCTCCTGTTCCTCAACTTGCCTCTTCTCAAAAATACTGGCCTGAGAGGCGAGCAATCAACTGCTGCCTCCTCCTGCTGCTCAACTTGTCTCTTCTCAACAATACTGGCCTGGGTGCAATCAAGTGCTGCCGCATCCTCCTCCTAAACTTTTTTTTTTCAATATTTTTTATTAACTATTCTTGCACTTTTATTCACTATATTTTATTATTATTATTATTATTATTAATTATTTTTTTCGCACTCCCCCCCCCTTCCCCCCGAAAGTTCGCCGGATCGAACCGAACTGAACTTTTCAAAAGTTCGCTCATCCCTACTTTATTGGTTCTCTGTGTCCTCACCGCCATTCTGTGTCAGGCAAGGAGTTTGAGTGGTTCATATGCTACCTATGTTTGAATGGTTCCCTGTGTTCTCACCGCTGTGTTGTGTCAGGATAAATTGTGGGGTGGTTCATATGCTTCCCCTCTTTTAATGTTTTTTTGTGTCTTCACCGTCATGCTGTGTCAGGCAAGATGTTTGGGGGGTTTATATGCTACCCGTGTTTAGATGGTTCCCTGTGTTCTCACCGCCATGTTGTGTCAGGCTAAATTTTTGTGTGGTTCATATGCTACCTCTGTTTTAATGGTTCTCTGTGTCCTCACTGCTATGCTGAGTCAGGCAAAGTTTTTGGGTGGTTCATCATATGCTACCTCTGTTTTAAGGGTTCCCTGTGTTCTCACTGCCATGCTGTGTCAGGCTAAATTTTGGGGTGGTTCATATGCAACCCTGTTTTAATCCTTCACTGTGTGATTACTGCTATACAATTGCCCATAATTTGGCCTAATGGTTCGATTAGGCAGACTATCGGTACCACCACACATAGAAAGAGGAAAAATAACCCAAGGTGTGCAGCTAGTGTGTATAGATGCTGGTGCAGAGGAAAGGATGACTGAGTTCCAGTGATATAAAAATATAACAGCTTTACTGTACAGTCACGTAATAGTACAATACACTTTTGCAGCAAATAGATAAATCTTTACACAAGCTTTAGTACTTGAACTCGTTTGTGCTGAGGGGATGCTTGAAGAAGTAGAGTGGAGTAGGATTAGTTGTAGCAGTGTTTGAAGAGTTGGAAGTACAGGAGAGTTGAGTAGAGGAGAGGAGTCTGGCAAGGGAGTACCAACCCAATGAACCCGTGTATAGACTATAGTCTAACCACCTTCTGCCCTACAGTGTCCAGTGACTCATCCTCCTAGGGTGGGAAAGAGAAAAAGAGAGAAAGGCGGGGGCGCCTCCTGGTGTAGTATGCCAAGGAATGATGTCCTTAATAAAAAGAGAAGATGAGTTGCACTCACCTAGTGGAGTTGTGCAAAACTATAGGCACAACTCTATGAAGCATATAGAGAAGGGACACCGCAGCTACTGCCGGAGTATGTCAAGGGAGGCGTACAATTCAAGGACTTGTATACAGACCACGACAGGCTGAAGGACCATAGGGTTCCGGCTTGATGTGGGCGCAGGTGTTCAGAAAACCACAGGTTGACGTGGATCATCTGTATTTATAAATTAATTAAAAGGCACAACGCGTTTCGGCCACCTAGTCCAGGGAAACTCCCAGCCCCCACCATCGACCCCCCCTCGGAGAGTGCACTGCAACAGCAAGGAAGGGGGTTAAGTGCCTGTGTTTTTTTTTTTTATTATTTATTTAACTCCTTAACGACATCGGGCGTAAACTTACGCCCTCGCGCCCTGGTACTTAGCGCATCAGGGCGTAAATTTACGCCCGATGTTTCCCCGATCGCTGCGTGTTCACACACAGCGGTCGGGGAAGATGGCCTGCTATAAATCATAGCAGGCCATCATAGCTTCTCGGCACGGGGGGTGGTTAACACCCCCCGTGCTTACGATCGCCGCTATTGGCTAATCAATTCAGATTAGCCAATAGTGGCGATCGGAACCTTTCCGGGTCATCGGTGACCCGATGACCCGGAAAAAAATGGCGGTCGGTGCTGTCCGAGGACGGCACCGACCGCCATTACTGTAAAAAGTAATGTTGATCGCCGTGCCACCGGCCCGATCGCCGTGAACGGCCGGCCGGCCGTTCACGGCGATCGGGCCGGTGGTACGGCGATCAGAGTCCCACAAAATAGTAAATACCTGCCCTGGACCCCTCAGCTAGGTAGCCGAGGGGTCCAGAGCAGGTATTTGTACATTACTCACCTGTCCCGGGCTCCTGATCGGCGTCTTCCGGGTTCGCGGCGTCCTCCGTCATTCCGTTCGGTCTTCGGGTCTTTCCGGCGGTCCCCGTCGTCTTCTCTCGGCTATTTTCGGCTCCAGCCTCGTCATTTTCCGGATTTTGCGCTCTGCTGCCCCCTAGCGGCTGATATGTGTAATACACTTATCAGCAGCTACAGGGATATTCAGAATATAGAAAAAGTTTTTTTTTTTTTTCCAATTTTTTTTTTTCTATTTTCCGCACCCTATCGCCGCTGAGTGTTGATCAGCATCGCACGAAAGTGCGCTGCTAATCAGCAACTCCTCCTTTTTGGCGTAGGGTGTTTTTTTTTCTATATTCTACTGCCATGGTCTGCTTATAAGTGCCGCACATAAGTACGGCATTTATCAGCAACGCCTTTGTTGGCGTAGTTTTTTTTTTATACTTACTGTAAAAAAAACACGTAAAAAACACTACATTACACCACACTACATTGAATAAAGTTTGACACTACACCACTACATACCCCATATACCAATCCCCGTATACAAATGGCCCCCAAGGTGTTTTCGGCGTCAGAGGGATACGTTATTATTGCCTCCGACACCGAAACAGCCAGTGAGGATGAATAGGGGGATCCTTCTTTCCTCCATTCATCCTCATCATCCTCATCATCCAGTGACGTGTCTGGGGGTAGCGTAGCGTACGCTGCCCCCCAGACACGTCTTTTCCGCCAGTACCGTCCCAATAAGAGATGACGGTATGGCGTGAAATTCTACTAACTCTGTGAGCGTACCTCAGGGTACACTTACAGATTTAGGGTACGTGCACACTGCGGAATGGAGAAGGATAACCCTTTGTGTATTCCGCAGCTGGCACCCGCCGGCGGACTGATGCAGGCGAGTGTCTCCACCCGTGTCATAGACTCCATTCTATGCACGGGCGGATTCCGTCGTCCGTCCAAAGAATGAACACGTTGGACGGAGAGCGGAATCCGCCCGTGCATAGAATGGAGTCTATGACACGGATGGAGACGTGTGCCTGCATCAGTCCGCCGGCAGGTGCCAGCTGTGGAATGCACGAAGGGTTATCTGTCGCGATTCCGCAGTGTGCACGTACCCTTAGAGTGTATGAAGGAAGGGACACTCGAATCCAGCCCGCAGATGCCCCCCCCCCCCCCATCCTCGGAACAAGTGGAAAGATCGTCCGGGAACTGATCTTCCCACTGCTGGATAAAGGTCACCACCTGTACGGGGATAACTTTTATACCAGCACCCCCTCTTCCGGTCCCTCGCTGCCCTGTAGCTTGCGGCACGATCCGAACATATCAGAAGTAGTAATAGAGCCCTAATATTTAGCAGCCATGGAGCGGACCCAGCGATTCTGGATATGAAGGACCCCGTATCGCACCAGGACAACATTTTCCAGGTGACGTCCCCCACACTGGAGAACGGGAGACCCCAGAAGAAGTGCAGAGTGTGGGGTAACAGGGGGATCAGGAAGGACGCCATTTTCCTGTGTGACACCTGTCCTGATCCCCCCGGCCTCTGCATACTGGATCGCTCCAAGGTGCACCACACGTCATTGGGGGTTCTACATTATCTAAATTCTGTCCCTTATTCCTATTTCAGGGGTCACGTTGATCCGGGGATTATTCTGATCGCCATTATGGAGTCGGGAAGGAATTTTCCCCTGTGATGAGGTTACTGTCGTCTGCCTCACAAGGGTTTTTTGCCTTCCTCTGGATCAACACAGGTTGAATTTGATGGACACCTGTCATTTCCAACCTTATAAACTAATAATTGGCCTAATACCCCCAAATAAATTAGAATGGTCCCTTTTTCCCAGCTAAATAGGTATGGCCGCCATTCCCATTAGAGGATGCCATGATGCAATTACAGAGCCTCTGTGCGGCCAGGGCAGTAGAAACCCTCGACAAGTGACCCCATTCTGGAAACTACACCCCATAAGGAATCTAATAAGGGGGGCAGCGGGGATATGGCCCCCTGGTGACGGCCACATTTGGGACGTGAAAATGAAAAAAATGGTATTTTTTATTTTCTCGGCACATGTTCTACGTAAGGGCCTGTCACCAGTGGGGTCCATATGCTCACTGCACCCCTTGTTAGATTCCTTATGGGGTGTAGTTTCCAGAATGGGGTCACTTGTCAGGGGTTTCTACTGACCTGGCAGCACAGGAGCTTTGTAATTGCGACATGGCCTCCATCCTCCATTCCAGCCTCTAAATGGCGCTCTGTCCCTTTGGTGGCTTGCCCTGTGCCCATATGGCACATTATGCCCACATATGGGGTATTTTCGTAATCAGGGGAAACTACCCTACACGTTTTGTGTTAATTTTCTTTTTTAACCCCTTGTGGAAATGGAAAAAATCAAGGCTAGACCAACATTTAGTGTAATTTTTGTAAAATTTTTACTCTAAATAATTAATCTTGTCATGATTTTTTCATTTTCACAAAGGGCTAAAAGATAAAAAAAACACTAAATGTGTAGAGCAATTTCCCCTGAGTACGGAAATACCCCACATGTGGACATAAAGCGCCATTCGGGTGCAGGGTAAGCCTCCGAAGGGAAGGAGCGCCATTTGGTTTTTGAAGGCTGGATTTGGATGGAATGGATTTTAAGGGGCCATGTTGCATTCAAAAGGCCCCTGTGTTGCCAAGACAGTTGAACCCCCCCACAAGTGACCCCATTATGGAAACTACACCCCTCAAGGAATGTAACAAGGGGTGTAGTGAGCATATGGACCCCACTGGTGACGGGCACAAATGTGGAACAATGTGGCGTGAAAATGAAATATTACATTTTTTACACTATAATGTTGGTTTAGCCTTGAATTTATCATTTTCACAAGGGGTTAAAAGAGAAAAAAACACACAATATGTGTAGAGCAATTTCCCCCGAGTCCGTAAATACCCCACATGTGGACATAAAGCGCCATGTGGGCGCAGGGCAAGCCTCCGAAGGGAAGGAGCGCCATTTGGATTTTGGAGGTTGGATTTGGCCAGAATGGATGATGAACGCCATGTTGCATTTACAGAGCCCTTGTGCTGCCAAAACACTGGAAACCCCCCACAAGTGACCCCATTCTGGAAACTGCACCCCTCAAGGAATCTAACAAGGGGTGCAGTGAGGATATGGAACCCTTGATGACGGGCACATTTGTGCCATGAAAGTGAAAAAATGAAATTTTTTACTTTTACGTCACATTGTTCCACATTTGTGCCCGTCACCAGTGGGGTCCATATGCTCACTGTGCCCCTTGTTAGATTCCTTGAGGGGTGTAGTTTCCAGAATGGGGTCACTTGTGGGGGGTTTCCAGTGTCTTGGCAGCACGAGGGCTCTGTAAATGCGACATGGCCCTTGAAATCCTTTCCAGTGAAATTCAGCTTCCAAAAGCCAATTGGCGCTCCTTCCCTTTGGAGGCTCGTCCTGCGCCTGCTTGGCACTTTATCGCCACATGTGGGGTATTTCCGTACTCGGGAGAAACTGCGCTACACATTTTGTGTCTTTTTTTTCCTCTTATCCCTTTAAGAAAATGAAAAATTGAAGGCTAGAACAACGTTTTAGTGTAAAAAATAAATTTTTCTTTTTTCACGCCATATTGTTCGGAAAATCTGTGAAGCACCTGTGGGGTCCAGATGCTCACCGCACCCCTTGTTACATTCCTTGAGGGGTGTAGTTTTCTAAATGGTGTCCCTTTAGGGGTGTTTTTTAGGTTTTGGCACCCCAGAGCCTCTGCCAACCTGAAGTGGTACAGTCAGAAATGACCAAATATAACGGAGGCGTTGAAATTCACTAGGCGCTCCTTTGTATCTGAGGCTTGTGGTTGCGTCAAATAGCGCAATAGGGCCACATATGGGGTATTTCTATAAACTGCAGAAACAGGGCAATAATTATTGGGGTGCATTTCTCTGGTAATAGGTTTATAATTATGAAAAATATTGGATTACAATAAAATCTCTGCACAGAAAATTAAAATTTTCTAATTTCTTACACACTTAGCTTTTATTTCTGTGACTCCCCTAAAGGGTTAAAACACTTTCTCGATATGCTTTTGCAGAGTGTGGGGGGTGCAGTTTCTGAAATGGGGTGCTTTGTGGGGCTTTCTAACATACAGGCCCCTCAAATACACTTTAAAGGCTGGGTTCACACTATGTATATTTCAGGCTGTATTGGGTCTTCATGTCAGGTCCTCATAGCAACCAAAACCTGGAGTGGGTTGAAAACCCAGAAAGGATCTGTTCACACAATGTTGAAATTAAGTGGATGGCCGCCATATAACGGTAAATAACTTCCATTATTTCAATATAACAGCCGTTGTTTTAAAATAACCGCAAATATTTGCCATTAAATGGCGGCCATCCACTCAATTACAACATTATGTGAACAGAGCCTTTCTGTGTTTTCAATCCACTCCTGGTTTTGGTTGCTATACAGCCTCAAATATACAGCCTCAAATATACGTAGTGTGAACCCAGCCATCCCTGAACAGGTCCCTAAAAATATCTGATTTTGAAATTTTACTGAAAATTTGGAAATTTGCTGCTAATGTTTTAAGCTTCCTATTGTCTAAAAAAAATTAAAGATCGTTTAATAAATGCCGCCAACATAAAGTAGACATGTTGCTAATGCTATTTAATAAATAATTTATGTGGTATAACCACTTTCTGTATACGCAAAAAAGTTTCAAAGTTGGAAAAATGCATTTTTTCACATTTTTTCACATTATTTGGGTTTTTTTTCATAAAGATTTGTTATGATTATCGACTCCAATTTACCAGAAATGTAAAGTACAATATGTCACGAGAAAACAATCTCAGAATCAGCCGGATAGGTAAAAGCATCCCGAAGTTATTAATGAATAAAGTGACACTGGTCATATTCATAAAATTTGTCTCTGTCATTAAGGCCATTTCAGGCTCTGTCCTTAAGGGGTTAATAAAAACTGCATAGGATCCCGCCCCCCCCCCTTTCCATAACCAGCCGGGTTAAAAACCAAACAACAGCAGCCTGGTAACATCAGGGTGGGAAGAGCCATTGGTTTAGGCCCTCCCCAGCCTAAATATTACCAGTCTGCTGCCGCCCCAGTCCAGGAGCGCCAATTCTGACGCTCCAGGACCACTGGCACCCGGCTCTTCCCAGTACCCCTGGTGGCATTGGGTACTGGGTTACTAATGGGGGGTTAGTGTTAGCCATTTTATACCGGCTAACACTAGGCCCTGACTTAGTAATGGATTTCGTCTATCAGACAGCTTACACTACTAAGTTTATAAAGTAATGAAAGAAAACACAACACACCTAGAAATTATTTTTTATTCAAATAAAAACACCGCCACACGCCTCATTGACCATTTTATTGCACATTAAAGTCCGCCGGTCATTGACGTAGTCCAAACGAATCCGACATAATCCTCTGCATGCTGGTATCTGGAAAAGAAAGGGAAAAGAAAATGCTCATTACCTAGGAGGCGAACCAGGGCCAATGAGACTATTTAGAGACAATTCTGAAACCATTTAGAGACAATTCTGAGCCAAACAAATCAGCACCACATAAAATAGACCAGGCTTATCCCTGATAGTAAATTGCACTTTAAATAGACTAGTCTATTCTTGCCAAAGCAAAAATAGACCACACCTAGAAAAATCCCCTGTTGATAAATCTCCCCAATTGTGTATAACTGGCCTAGAATCGATCAACTAATGCCTCATCCTCCTCAATTAGCCTCTCCTCGATAATACTGGCCTGGAATCAACTGATGCCTCCTCCTGCTCTTCAAGTAGTCTGTTTTTAATTATACTGGCCTGGAATCAATCAACTGCTGCCTCCTTCTCAAGTAGCCTCTCCTCAATAATACTAGCCTGGAATCGATAAACTGCTGCTGCCTCCTCCTCCTCCTCCTCCTCAAGTAGCCTCTCCTCAATAATACTGGCCTGGAATCGATCAACTGCTGCCTCCTGCTCCTGAAGTAGTCTGTTTTTAATAACACTGGCCTGGAATCGATCAATTGCTGCCTCCTCCTCAAGTAGCCTCTCCTCAATAATACTGGACTGGAATCAATGAACTGCTGCCTCCTCCTGCTGCCCAACTTGTCTCTTTTCAACAATACTGGTCTGAGAGGCGAGCAATCAACTGCTGCCTCCTCCTGCTGCTCAACTTGTCTCTTCTCAACAATACTGGCCTGAGAGGCGAGCAATTAACTGCTGCCTCCTCCTGCTGTTCAACTTGTCTCTTCTCAACAATATTGGCCTGAGAGGCGAGCAATCTACTGCTGCCTCCTGCTGCTCAATCTTGTCTCTTCTCAACAATACTGGCCTGAGAGGCGAGCAATCTACTGCTGCCTCCTCCTGTTCCTCGACTTGTCTCTTCTCAACAATACTTACTTGAGAGGCGAGCAATCAACTGCTGCCTCCTCCTGCTGCTCAACTTGTCTCTTCTCAACAATACTGGACTGAGAGGCGAGCAATCTACTGCTGCCTCCTCCTGTTCCTCGACTTGTCTCTTCTCAACAATACTGGCCTGAGAGGCGAGCAATCAACTGCTGCTCAACTTGTCTCTTCTCAACAATACTGGACTGAGAGGCGAGCAATCTACTGCTGCCTCCTCCTGTTTCTCGACTTGTCTCTTCTCAACAATACTGGCCTGGGTGCAATCAACTGCTGCCGCATCCTCCTTGTAAACTTTTATTTTCAATATTTTTTGTCACTATTTTGGCACTTTTATTCACTATATTTTATTAATTTTATTCCTATTATTATTATTATTTTTTTTTCTCATTATTTTTGCACTTTTTGTCCCCCCACTTTTTTCATTGTAATATCAACTGCAACTAAATGAAACTATACCCTATTACACTCACACTATTGTAGCTGGAATTATTCAGCCATTAGAGCAAGGTTCGTTTTCGGTTCGGTTCGGACCAATCCGAACTTTACGAAAGTTCGCCGGATCGAACAGAACCGAACTTTTCAAAAGTTCGCTCATCCCTACACTGTATATTCAGGCAAGTCTTCTCTTGTACAGTTAATAGTAAGCGGTCCACTACATACCCCCTCACCATCTCCCAGGACTTGCTGCCTCTTCCCCTCATCTCCCCTCCTCATTGGCCCACAGAATTGAGTATTCTGCTAATGTTGTCAGATGGGAAGGCTCTAAGAAATATCTTCACCAGGGTCTTGGGGTATAGCGGGACTTGTGTACTTCTCTCATCTTGGGGAAGGAGAGAAGTTAAGTTCTCCCTATGGGGAAGAGAAGGGTCGAGGAAGGGGAACAGCCAGTAATCTTTGTTGGCAATAATGGCCGTAAAGTGAATGCAACGACGAAGACAGCCTAACATGAAGCCTGCCATGTGAGCCAGACTGCCAACAGGCAAGACGTCGCTGTCCTCACCAGGAAGATACAAAATATAAGACAGAGCTCCATAGCGTAATTCAGCCAGGACTGAAGTGGTGAAAGTAAGCACATAGAACTCTCACCTGATTAGGTTGTGCTGATATAAGGCGCAACTCTTACTGATAGCATGTGAATGAACCGCAGCCACTCCCGACTAATCCCCCTCAGTGATTAAAGACAGCCAGTATCCTCCTCCACTCCAAGGCGCGTAACACAGGTGCAGGTCCAAGAGGTAATAGTGATATAAAATATCATAAAATGTATTTAAAAAATTATGCCATCGACAACGCGTTTCGAGACAGGTCCGGTCTCTTTATCAATAATACTACATACTACCATAATACAAAGGCACATATATATAGAGAAATAAAAAATATAAGGGTGGAACCACAACTGCTTACATCATCATAGGGAGGATCAAAGAAGAGTTTACCCTTAAAGGGGTTGTCCGGCGATAAAAAATTATTCACAGAATAACACACATTACAAAGTTATACAACTTTATAATGTATGTTATGTCTGTGAATGGCCCCCTTCCCCGTGTTTCCCCCCACCCACGCTAGACCCGGAAGTGTGGTGCATTATACTCACCGCATGTCGTGTCGTCCACGGTCTCCGATCCTCAGCTGTGACGTCTTCTTCGGGAGGCCAGCGGATCTTCCCGAGTGCCGGCCGCCCTCTGCAGCGTCATCCGAAGCTCAGCCGCGATTGGCTGAGCATAACTGTGCTCAGCCAATCGCGGCTGAGCAGCTGATGACGCGGCCACGTCATCAGCTGCTCAGCCGCGATTGGCTGAGCACAGTTATGCTCAGCCAATCGCGGCTGAGCTTCGGATGACGCTGCAGAGGGCGGCCGGCACTCGGGAAGATCCGCTGGCCTCCCGAAGAAGACGTCACTGCTGAGGATCGGAGACCGTGGTCGGCACGTGACAGGTAATGTATAGCGCACCACACTTCCGGGTACACGGGTGGGGGTGGTGGGACACGGGGAAGGGGGCCATTCACAGAATAACACACATTACAAAGTTTTATAACTTTGTAATGTGTGTTATTCTGTGAATATTTTTTTATCGCCGGACAACCCCTTTAACATCCCAAAAAAAATACATAATTTTATACATAATTTGCTATATCATAAATAACTCCCTCATGTATATAAATCCACTTTAAAAATACACATATTTATATCACTATAAACATATGGTAGACTTTCACTAAAATCTCGGACATAATCGACAACAACTGTACATGTATTCATATCAGCAATTATAACTAGTGGCCTGAACTAAGCAAACAGTGGTAGTCAGAGTGTGTGAACAGATACTAAAACACATAATCCCAAGAACCTGCTGCAGTGTGTGAGCAGATTCTAAAACACATAATCCTATAAACCAGCTGCAGTGTGTGAACAGACACTAATATTCATAAACCTATAAACTTGCTGCAGTGTGTGAACAGACACTAATACACATAATCCCATAAACCTGCTGCATTGTGTAAACAAATACTAGTACACATGATACCATGAACCTGCTGCACTGTGTGAATAAATACTACAGCACATAAAGAATCAATAATATTGCACATATTCCAGTAGACCTGCTGCAGTGTGTGAACAGATGGCTACCAGACATACTGTACTACCTTGGATTTTCTATTTTCTATGTAGGAACTTGGTGAATAGCTTAAAGATCCAGAATGACTCCCGATTGATGAGGCGTCTAAATCTATCACCTCTATCAGGGATACTCTCCAGAATGGTAAGTTTTAAAGGAGATGGATCACAGTGATGTTTTAAAAAGAAGTTAGCACCGTACGGCCCACATAGTCAAGTTTGCAGGGGCATTCCAGTAAATAATTTGCAAACTGTGAGAAACAATCAGACGTGCCCTGTATCTGGAAGGTCTCCCCTGTACTATGGGAGGTGAAGGAAACGCATGGATTCTCAGAGATCCAGCTACAGCATAGGCATCAGCATAGGTTTTTTACCGCTCGTATAATTATACTTTCTATAATGGCTACGTAGACTTTGTTTTGCGGAAAATGATGTTCGGTTGTTGAGGAATCGGTGGTCTCAGTATAGGGTCATTCAATGGAATGGGCCAATTACGATCTAAGTATTTACGGATGACGTTTGCTCCACAATTATATTCTGTAAAAAAGCTTATATTACATTTACCTTTTTCTTGCTTCTTGATATTCTTTCTTATGTTTTTTTTTCTTTCATTTTTGTTAGAATATCAGTTTGCGATATCTTCTTGCTTTGATTTTTTTGCGCTGACGCCGTTTACTGTGCGAGATCGGGAATATGATAAATTAATAGTTCGGGCGATTATGCATGCGGCGATACCAAGCATGTTTATTTATTTATTTTTATTTATAACATGGGAAAAGGGGGGTGATTCAAACTTTTATTAGGGGAGGTTTTATTTTTTATTAATAATAACAACACTTTTTTTTTACACTTATACTAGAAATTCCCCTGGGGTTAGGGTTATTCCTCCTGGGGTTAGGGTTATTCCCCTGGGTTTAGGGTTATTCCCCCCTGGGGTTAGGGTTATTCCCCCTGGGGTTAGGGTTATTCCTCCTGGGGTTAGGGTTATTCCCCTGGGGTTAGGGTTATTCCCCCCTGGGGTTAGGGTTATTCCCCCTGGTGTTAGGGTTATTCCCCCTGGGGTTAGGGTTATTCCCCCTGGGGTTAGGGTTATTCCCCCTGGTGTTAGGGTTATTCCTCCTGGGGTTAGGGTTATTCCCCCTTGGGTTAGGGTTAGTCCTACCTGGGTTTAGGGTTATTCCCCACCTGGGGTTAGGGTTATTCCCTCCTGGGGTTAGGGTTACTCTCCCTGGGGTTAGGGTTATTCCCCCTGGGGTTAGGGTTATTCCCCCTGGGGTTAGGGTTATTCCTACCTGGGTTTAGGGTTATTCCCCACCTGGGGTTAGGGTTATTCCCTCCTGGGGTTAGGGTTACTCTCCCTGGGGTTAGGGTTATTCCCCCTGGGGTTAGGGGTATTTCCCCCTGGGGTAAAGATTATTCCCCCTGGGGTTAGGGTTATTCCACTTGGGGTTAGGGTTATTCCACTTGGGGTTAGGGTTATTGCCCCTGGGGTTAGGGTTATTCCCCCTGGGGTTAGAGTTATTCTCCCTGAGGTTAGGGTTATTCCCCCCTGGGGGACTTCTAGTATAAGCACACTGATCTCTCATTGAGATCTATGCAGTATGCTTTTGGCTGCTGCAGCCGATAGCAATCGAGTGCCGAGCTGGGATCAGTGCCATTACGACGCAGACCCCGGCCGGTGCCGGATGTAATGATCGCCTATCTGTGACTATGTCGCGCGCGGGGGGCGATCCGCCCCACTAGACCCCAGGGAATCGGCTGCAGTAAGTTTGCAGTAAGATGCAGTTGTCAACTTTGACAGCTGCATCTGAAAACTTGATTAGCGGGCACGGCGATCAGACCATGCCCGCTAATAGCCGCCACCCCAGGCTACACGCCGCACCTGGGACAGCTGCGGTTCAGAGCGGGGCCCCACTCTCAAGTCACCTAGGTGACCGCTGGACTTATATGTACGTCCAGGGTTGCCTAGGGGTTAAGAGTCAGTGCCATCACCTCTACTTGTTCTTGTAAGGGGTTAACAGGAGTAGCTGCTGCTTGTAATGCCTGACTTTGTGGGGCAGCAGGAAACATTGGAGGGACAGGCGTACTAGCCAGAACTGGAAAAGAGGGAGTTGCATACACTGTCTCCGTGGGTGTCTCACTAGCACCTGGAGGACTGAGAGATTTGAGTGGGCATACCAGGGTTTTGTTTGGCTAAGTCCCGGAGTCCATCTTGTGTGGATCTGGAATCTACACCCTCTATGAACATGTCCATTATAATACGTTCTGCATCCGTAGGCGTGAAAATCTCTAATTGGCGTACAGCTCTGAAGGCAGCGTGTAGTGCAAGTGCATAGTCTCTGATTGTCTCACCTGCCTTCTGAAGCCTGTCATAAAATCTTACTTCAGAGGTTGACTGGATCTAAAATTCCTCCCGCAGCTTTTTTATTTAATATATATTTATTGGAGTTTTTTTTAAGACAATTTTGTAATGACAGACATTCGAACTGCGGTCCAAACATTGGGCCCAACATATAGAACAAAAAAAAGCCAGTTAAAAATATTCAGAATAAAATAAAGACATTGTACCAATTACTTTCAGACATCTGCCACCTCACCGCGGTAACTCCCCTATCGTAACATACAAACCACAAGACCACTCCCGCCAACTCGCCCTCCATCCCAAATACTATGAACACATTCTGTTGCCAGGTCGGAGAAATTCCCCCTATGTTACGCTTCCATCTCCAGCATCACTATGGCGCCTTCCAGTGGATGACAGAGGAAGGCGAAGAGAACCCAAGGTACCAGTCAAATCACTTTTGCAGTACCAATCAATGCACCGGAATGGGTGGTTGGTAATGGGATTTTAGAAAAGATTTCCATCTCATGAAAAACTTTCTAGTGCCAGTCTGTTTGTGCTTTTCTGCATAAATCCTATCAATACCAAAAAGCAGCTTAAGCTGCGACACTATCAAGGGTATCTCTGGAACCTTCTCTGCCAGCCACTCATAAAACAAGCACCTAAGAGCAACGTGCAACACTACATGTACTATTTCTGGGATAGTGTCCACAGGGGATTCCGTGTCTGGTGGTCTCAGTTGATGAAAGAGAAATGCCTGCGGTGTATCAGGGAATCGGAGCCTCCAGTGAGTGTATATATATATATATGAGGCCACAGAAGCCCAATAAGCCTTGGTATACTGACATTCCCAAACCCCATGCCACAAGTTAGTTAGAGCCTCCTTGAATTTTGGACAGGCTACTATTCTGTCAGGGAAATTCGGCGAGGGATGGATATTAAACCCATAAAGGGCACAATTAGCCAATTTAAAATATGTTTCCCTCCACCTCTCACTGATTAAACAAGCGCGCACCACCTTCCATCCTTTAAGCCAATAAAACACAGCAATCGCTGAGCTCAGGGGGACCGGCGACAAAAAAAATCAAATGGAGTACTCACTGAAGAGTCTCCATTGATACATTGCCCCCTTGGGGCAATAGGCTTCCCTCCCCTGGAGGGATATCTGGCTATTCCCGTGTTTTGAGACTCGTAACTGAGGCTTCACGGACTCCTCTTTTGCATATTTAAATTTATAGCGGGCAATGTATCAATGGAGACTCCTCAGTGAGTACTCCATTTGATTTTTTTGTCACTGGTCTCACTGAGTTCAGCGATTGTTGTGTTTTGTTGGTTTATTTTTCATTGCCTCTGTTAGCCATAATCTTACTCCACACTGACGACGGGCAACTACCCTGAAACGTATGTCTGTGGATGGATGCCTGCCTTGGTAAACCCTTGTCATGTCACAATACTAGCCACAGAGTTAGACTTTGACGTAAAAGGGGCCACCCTGGTATTTCCCTATTTATGTTCCAATACTCGCAACTGAGTGGAACTTAAGGGGCTACGTATCAGGGTGGTTTGGTGCACTCCCCACTGGGAGGCACCCCCTTGGCAATAGGCTTTCCTCCCCTGGAGGTATATCTGGCTATTCCCGTGTTTTGAGACTCGTAACTGAGGCTCCACGGACTCCTCTTTTCCATTCTTTATTCCTGTATTTGGGAGTCACCCGTCCATCGTATCCAAGTAGGGAAGATGGGTTTAGGATCTATTTTCAGGAATGCATTCCTAAAAGGCATTATACAAGCCTGAACTAGATGTCTTCCGTGCAGCCCCCCTATTATGCCATCCAGTGTGTGTGATGGTGCCTCAGAGTCCAGGTTTCTCAGCTTGGCCGAAAAAAAGGAGTAAACTTGCTGAACAAACAAAAAGTGTGAGGAGGGAAGAGAAAACGTACTCATGATATCTTGCGGTGAAAGCCACCTTTTTGTCTCCACATTAATAAGAGGTCCTACCGTAGATAGACCCTTACTAACCCACAGCGATTCCCAGGGAGGGTGACAGCTCCATGGCGTGTCTGGGTTGACAAACAGAGGCATTTGTTTAGACGATAAAAATGGTAAACGAGAAAGTTTGCGCACCTCCCTCCAGGCCATGATAGTGTCCCACAGCAGGGCAGAGCTCTTAACAAAAGACGGCAGGCGTGACAAGGAAGTCCCAAGGGCCGACAAAGGCTCTTTCTAAGGATATATTAGAGTGGAAAGATGACCCATGAATCCAGTCTATGACATGTCTAAATAGACATACTACATTATACCCCCTAATATTGGGGAAATTTAACCCTCCTTCTGGTTTACATAAAGCTAGCTTAGAAAAGGCGATCCTAGGGCATCTGCCGCCCAAATGAATTTAAAGAACGCCTTCCGTAGTTTGTTTACATCCGTATGCTTTAACAGTAAGGGTAACGTCTGTATCGGGTAGAGCAATCTGGAAAAACTGACCATTTTAACTAGGTGGCACCTCCCCAAGAATGTCAAAGGCAGGTGAGCCAATCTCCCCAGTTTTGTCACTATTTTATCTATGAGGGGCGGGTAATGGAGAGAATAGAGGGTATCAGGGGTTCTCCCCACTTTTATGCCCAAATAGGTGATATAACTAGTGGTCACCTTAACCTCCAGGGAAGCCATAGATCTCTGCCAAGTAGGGGGAGCCAAACCCGCAGGTATAATTTCACTCTTTCCCATGTTGATCTTATAACCTGTGAGTTTGCCATAATCCTCCAGAAAGGATAAGATCCGCGGAACACCAGTTTGGGGTTTATTTATAAATAATAAAACGTCATCGGCAAAAAGCGTTAAGTGCACTTCCTGTTCCCCCACCTTAAACCCTTCATATAAGGCTGATTCATCCAGGTATCTTGCCAGGGGTTCAATCACCAGATCAAAAAGCGGGGGGAAAGTGGGCACCCTTGACGGGTGCCCCTGGACAAGCGGATGGGATCTAGCGATGGGATCGCTGTACAGGCTCCGTAGGAAAGTCTGCCATCTACCTAGAATCCCAAATTTATCTTGCACCACCCACAGCCAGTCCCATGTCACGCTGTCAAAGGCCTTTTCGGCATCTAGAGTTAACAAGGCTGGGATCTCTCCTGGCTGTGGGCTGTGCCGGACCCTATCCAGAACCGCCAAAACCTTATGCATATTGGCAACCGCTGCCCTATTTCTGACAAAGCCCACCTGGTTGACCTTTATTATATCTGGCAAATATACCGAGAGTCTATCTGCTAAAATCTTGGTCAACATTTTGATGTCCTGATTAATCAGGGAAATGGGACGATCAGATTCGGGATTCAGGGGGTCCTTACCCAATTTAGGTAGGACTAGGTAGGACATCTTATTTAAGATGGCATCTACGCTGGTCTTGTGAGCGGGTGCCCAGGTAAAAACTTCTTCAGCTGCTGGTCCCTCTAGCTGGTCAGCAGAATCACCTGTTGCTCAGGAGATAAGGTGAGAAATTTTAGTGATCTACACAGCTTTTCGCTGAAATGCACCAGTGTTCTTGGAGCACCCCGGTAGAATGGTAGGTAAGCCGGGCATAGGAAGATGGAAGCTGGGTGAGGGGCCATGGACGGTTGGGATAGAAAAGTTTCACCGGAGGACGCCGGTGAATCCAGAGAGACAGATGCTGTATCGGCAGCATCGCGCTGGGTATCAGAGTTTAGTGAATATGTACCTCCGTCCAATGAGATTAACGGCACAGATAGAGAAGCGCAGGGAAAGCTTCGGCTGAAGTTCTGGACAGAATCAAGCTGTCTGTGACTTGTAATGTGCTGCTGTGGAGCTGGAGCACTGTAGAAAGGAGAAGCAAAATGGCGGAGATGGAATTTCCGGTTGTGGTCCATGCATCTTTGCGGCTTCCAGCTGGGAACGTTGGTGCACTCTGTTGGTTCCGCCTGGGGGCAGTGCTGAACCTCTGGTGGACTTTTGCTTAGCTTTCCCACGCTTGTGCGGGCGGGCTTTTCAAAAGTGGTGACATAGCTAACAAATACAGGATACAGTCCCGAATAAATAATGATTGCTCCCCCACTTTTATGTCTTGAGTCAGGGTAGGTATTTTTGGGGCGCTTATCTTTAGGGCAAGACTGTTTTGGGTGGTCGGATAGTTGTATCCCCGCTTGGGAGGGAATAGTGTACTGTTGGCAAAAATGCACAAAAATTAGTAGAGCAGAGTAGAGTAGGGGTAGTTCTAGTGGTGCTTGAAGAGTTGGAAGTAGAGTAGTGTAGAGGAGAGGAGTTTGTCAAGGGAGTCCCCACCCAATGTAGCAATGTACTCTTCTGGAACTTGAGAGGATACTTAAGAGTGAGAAGTTTACTTGTACCAGTGTATAGACTATAGTCTGACCACCTTCTGCCCTACAGTGTCGAGTGACTCGTCCTCCTAGGGTGATACAACCCCAGTCGTTGTCACCTAGGTGAAGCGAAGCTCCCGGGGTTGTCCAAGTTACCAGCACTGCGAGATAGGATATGTAGACATTCTGGTTGCTTTGTCCTATCCAGGCTAGTTCCTCTTTTGTATCAGGATAATGCCCTGCACTTTTTAGACTGATTCCTGGCGTGGGCTAGGATGTTCCCAGACTCTTCTCCCTCTGTAGTGTTTAGCACTGCATGGTAGATATGGTGATAGACATGGTAGATGGCGGATCGCGGAATACGCCGGCCCATAGAATGGTGTCTATGGAGCCGGCGGAAAAGCGCATGCCCGTGCGGGCGGACAGCTGACGGAATCCCGCGGACATTTTCCGCAAGAATTCCTCAGTCTGAACACGCCCTTAAGTACTGAAAGAACTAAGTCTCTAGTTGCATCTGGCCACAAGTGTCTTAGACTAGACTGCAATGACTTCCTCATGGAGCTAACTAATTCCTTCTAATGGGTGGTGTGTGTGTGAAGAGCAAGGATAGGCAGAAGAAGAAAGAGCATCTCCTATAGGCTAGCACTGAACACATGGTACAACAGTAACATTAACCCATTGCTAAATTCAGCTGTGCAACCAAAAACAGAGGTGTATAAAGAACACTGACATCTAGTGGTGAAACTACAGAATACTACCTTCATCACCACTCATCTTGGAGTGAGAACTTAACGACAGGTGCCTAGGGCACTTAACAGTGGGACACCGAAGTGGCAACAACAAAATGACGCTTTGCCGACACCCCGCTACAAACTGGCCAGGCTGGTTACCAAGGACACTGTCAGCGCTTACAGGAGGGCCGGGAGCCGAGCGTGATATACAGTCCTAAAAAACAACTGAACGTGTGATTGTAGCCTTAGGCTGGGTTCACACACAGTATATTTCAGGCAGTATTTGGTCCTCATGTCAGGTCCTCATAGCAACCAAAACCAGGAGTGGATTAAAAACACAGAAAGGTTCTGCTCACATAATGTTGTAATTGAGTGGATGGCCGCCATTTAATGGCAAATATTTGCTGTTATTTTAAAACAACGGCTGTTATATTGAAATAATGGCCGTTATTTACTGTTATATGGCGGCCATCCACTCAATTTCATCATTGTGTGAACAGATCCTTTCTGTGTTTTTAATCCACTCCTGGTTTTGGTTGCAATGAGGACCTGACATGAGGACCAAATACTGCCTGAAATGAATGTAGCCTTAGGGTGTTATTGCACAGAGCGATAACCTGCCGATTCAGGCTGATCATCGTCCGACTGTGCCTTTAAGTCCTGACCTATAATCATCGGCTGCCGGGTTCGCATCGCTACGTATCAGTTATGTGTAATAGCGATGTGCGGCCAAAGGCTGATGAATCTGTAAAGAGAATAATAAACAATACAGACCTTTCTGCGCTCTTATATCCTGCTAGCTTTGGCTAGCTCCTGCCAGTGTCTGAAATGACAGGCCACTCAGCCAATCACTGGCCGAGACAGGAAGACGGTGGCCAGTGATTGGCTAAGGGGCCTGTCACTTCAGAGACTGGCTCTGAAGTTGTACTGGTGGCTGCAGGGAACGGGAAGAAGCCAGGAGAAGCGAGGAAGTGGAGAGGGAGTGTGGACAGAAAAGATATGAATATGGACTTTATATAATCGAGCTGTGTCATAGGCCCAGTAAATGAGTGATGATCTAGCAGATCGGAGCTCGGTTACTATAGTCATCAGACCGTCTAATACAGCGTTTCCCAACCAGGGTGCCACGGCACACTGGTGTGCCGGGAGAACCCGCCAGGGGTGCCGCGGGATCCCGGTGGAAAATGTGCGCTGTCTCTTTAAGCATCCCGAGAATCTGCGGCCGCGCAGCTTCTCGGGATGCAAGGATTACTTTCATGTTCCGCCCGCACTGTGAGCGGGCGGAACATTAAAGTAAGTAGAATATAGGAGCAGGAAGTGTCAGCATCCTGCTCCTATATTCACTCCCATAGGCCGCCGACACTTCATGCTGGCAGCCTATAGGAGGCCGGGACGTGCCCTCTCCGGCAGGCGTGATTATGTGACGTCATCACGCCTGCCGGACGTCCCGTCCCCGTGGCTCGCAAGATGGAGCCAGAAGAGGAGGAGGAGCTGCTGCCTGCAGACACAGCGCCGATTAGGTGAGTAGGATGTTTTAATTTTTTTTAGGGGCAGAGCAGGGGGTATTATTAGTATATGGGGGCACCTCTGGGGGCATTATTAGTATATGGGGGCACCTCTGGGGGCATTATTAGTATATGGGGCACCTCTGGGGTCATTATTATTGTATGGGGGCACCTCTGGGGGCATTATTAGTATATGGGGGCACCTCTGGGGGCATTAATAGTATATGGGGGCACCTCTGTGGGCATTATTAGCTCATGGGGGCATTATTAGTATATGGGGGCACCTCTGGGGGCATTATTAGCTCATGGGGCACCTCTGGGGGCATTATTAGTATATGGGGGCACCTCTGGGGGCATTATTAGTATATGGGGGCACCTCTGGGGGCATTATAAGTATATGGGGGCACCTCTGGGGGCATTATTAGCTCATGGGGGGACCTCTGGGGGCATTATTAGTATATGGTGGCACCTCTGGGGGCATTATTAGTATATGGGGGCACCTCTGGGGGCATTATTAGTATATGGGGGCACCTCTGGGGGCATTATTAGTATATGGGGGCACCTCTGGGGCATTATTAGTTCATGGGGGCACCTCTGGGGGCATTATTAGTTCATAGAGGGGCACCTCTGGGGGCATTATTAGTATATGGGGGCACCTCTGGGGGCATTATTAGTTCATGGGGGACACCTCTGAGGGCATTTTTAGTTCATGGGGGCACCTCTGGGGGCATTATTAGTATATGGGGGCACCTCTGGGGGCATTATTATTGTATGGGGGAACCTCTGGGGGCATTATTAGTATATGGGGGCACCTCTGGGGGCATTATTAGTATATGGGGGCACCTCTGGGGGCATTATTAGCTCATGGGGGGACCTCTGGGGGCATTATTAGTATATGGGGGCACCTCTGGGGGCATTATTAGTATATGGGGGCACCTCTGTGGGCATTATTAGTATATGGGGGCACCTCTGGGGGCATTATTAGTTCATGGGGGCACCTCTGGGGGCATTATTAGTATATGGGGGCACCTCTGGGGGCATTATTAGTATATGGGGGCACCTCTGGGGTCATTATTATTGTATGGGGGCACCTCTGGGGGCATTATTAGTATATGGGGGCACCTCTGGGGGCATTGTTAGCTCATGGGGGCACCTCTGGGGGCATTATTAGTATATGGGGGCACCTCTGGGGGCATTATTAGTATATGGGGGCACCTCTGGGGGCATTATTAGTTCATGGGGGACACCTCTGGGGGCATTTTTAGTATATGGGGGCACCTCTGGGGGCATTATTAGTATATGGGGGCACCTCTGGGGGCATTATTAGTTCATGGGGGCACCTCTGGGGGCATTATTAGTATATGGGGGCACCTCTGGGGGCATTATTAGTTCATGGGGGCACCTCTGGGGGCATTATTAGTATATGGGGGCACCTCTGGGGGCATTATTATTGTATGGGGGCACCTCTGGGGGCATTATTAGTATATGGGGGCACCTCTGGGGGCATTATTAGTATATGGGGGCACCTCTGGGGGCATTATTAGTATATGGGGGCAACTCTGGGGGCATTATTAGTTCATGGGGGCACCTCTGGGGGCATTATAAGTTCATAGGGGGCACCTCTGGGGGCATTATTAGTATATGGGGGCACCTCTGGGGGCATTATTAGTATATGGGGGCACCTCTGGGGGCATTATTAGTATATGGGGGCACCTCTGGGGGCATTATTAGTTTATGGGGGTACCTCTAAGGGCATTATTAGTATATAGGGGCACCTCTGGGGGCATTATTAGTATATGGGGGCACCTCTGGGGGCATTATTAGTTCATGGGGGCACCTCTGGGGGCATTATTAGTTCATGGGGGCACCTCTGGGGCATTATTAGTATATGGGGCACCTCTGGGGGCATTATTATTGTATGGGGGCACGTCTGGGGGCATTATTAGTATATGGGGCACCTCTGGGGGCATTATTAGTATATGGGGGCACCTCTGGGGGCATAATTAGCTCATGGGGGCACCTCTGGGAGCATTATTAGTATATGGGGCACCTCTGGGGGCATTATTATTGTATGGGGGCACCTCTGGGGGCATTATTAGTATATGGGGGCACCTCTGGGGGCATTATTAGTTCATAGGGGGCACCTCTGGGGGCATTATTAGTTCATGGGGGCACCTCAGGGGGCA
Organism: Dendropsophus ebraccatus; assembly: GCF_027789765.1. Classification (NCBI taxonomy): domain Eukaryota; kingdom Metazoa; phylum Chordata; class Amphibia; order Anura; family Hylidae; genus Dendropsophus; species Dendropsophus ebraccatus. The sequence continues at coordinate 9,324,971 of NC_091460.1, read as the reverse complement.
TTATTCGTTCATCACAGCAGGGGATCCTACATACAGGGGGCATCCCACACAGCGCAGTTACTATGGGAGCCTACAGGTGGGAGAAAGGAAAGGAAGTTGCTAGAAATGTGCAGAGCCTAAATTGTTTGTCTCGCAGGTTCTGAAGAGATGAAAAGTAGCTGGAAGGAATCATAATGGAGGACTGGATGGAGAGGAAAAGGGAAAGTGACGCCTCAGATCAGAGAAGACGTCACCTGTGAGTCACTGTATGACGGTTTTCTTATTTTGTAGAACATTATTTAGTAGGGGCGCCCCGAGGTGGAAAAGGTTGGGAAGCACTGGTCTAATAGATTGTAAGCCTTACTGGAGACAGGGGTTAATGTGAGTGATGGGAATCTGTGTACAGGACTGTGGGATATGGAAATAAATCCATCTATATAACACAAGGACGGCTAAACGTTATTTCTGCTTCTTCATCTTTTTCTCCGATTCTCTATTGTAAAGATGGATCCGGACACAATCATCAGGGATCAGATCCAGAATAATGTGTGATGAGACCAGACAGTGTAAAATATATCCCATTATACTGTATAAGAAGAGGAGAGATGAGAGCAGCCACCATAATGTCACTGATCCTATGAGCTGCCGCACGCTCTGTGTCCCTGCTGTCCCTGCTGCTTCCATGATTATATATTACTTAGACCAGTATACGCTTCTTCTCTATCATCCTATTCTTATGAGATGCTCATTTTCCTTATTATACTGATACTTCCATGGCTTCCTTCCACACAATTACTCTGTGATCTAGAGATCAGGAAAAATAGTGATGATTTAGAGGAATGTTACCAGGATGGAGACCTCATCATCGGGGGGCTGTTCACTATTCATCATTATTCATCGAATATACAAGAGCCAGGAGAACCTTATACAAGGATATTATGTGGAGAGTAAGTGATAATGTCCTGTGTGTTGTGTCTATTAGAGAAGGGGAGAGAATAGTGTGACGGCTGCAGACACAGCTTCCCCATCTATAGACACAGTACAGGCTTCTATCTGTAATATTCCTGTAATAGATGATGGGGGTTATGGCCTCACAGACGACAGGGATCTGCAGATTCCTGGACAGTCCACACAATATAGAACTCTTTCCCAGTTTTTACAAAATAAATGATGTGTCCGAGATTTGTGCAGGTTATTGTGATAGTTAGTGATGAGCGAGTACTGAAATGCTCGGGTGCTCGTTACTCGAAACGAATATCTCCCGACACTCGAGTGCTCGTTTTGAGTAATGAACCCCATTAAAGTCAATGGGAGACTCGAGCATTTTTTGAAGGGACTCAGGTTCGGTAGAGGGAAGGTCGTGTGAAAACCTGTCCACCTCAGAAATTGATGAAAACACAACGGAAATGGACAGGAAACAGCAGGGGCAGCATGTATGCATGCCTCTGAGGCTGCCTAATGCCACCAATATGCCTAATTCTGTGCAACAGCCTGGTTAAAACAGAGGTAGGCATATGGACCACCCAAAAACTCAGCCTGACACAGCATGGCAGTGAGAACACAGGGAACCATTAAAACAGAGGTAGCATATCATGAACCAGCCAAAAATTGAGCCTGACACAGCATGGCGGTGAGGACAGTGTGAACAAGGTAGAAGCTGTAGCCAGTCAGCCTCCCCAAAATTATACCAGACCTAGCATGCCAGTGAGCACACAGAGAACCATTAAAAGTGAGTGAGGAAGAAAGTGAGCCTCCCAAAAATTAGGCCAGACACAGCATGGCATTCAGCACACTGAGATCCATTACAAGTGAGTGAGTGATTGATCACCTGTTCACACTGCTGCAGTTTCAATATTGGTCTACCTTGAGACCCCGTAAGTTGGGCAAAGAAGCTAGGGAGTGGACGTCTGCGGTGTGCCACTGCTACCTCCTTAACCGGTTCTGCTGTGTCACCCTTCCCTGAACCAAGGCCTCCGGCAACGGCATCACTTTGAACCCCACAACCTCGCCTCGACCCTTACCCCTGGGGTTCACCATTTTATGGACACTGCACAGTATGGAACTTAGATAGGCCTTGCGTATAAAATACAGAAATCAGGAAAAATACTTGTGCTCCCACAAGTTTTGGGGGGCTGTACGGTACAATTTGGTAGTGGCTGGACCTATACACACTTTGTGACACCCCATTTCAATGAGCAGTGAAGTGCTATGCAGGTGTACTACAAATCCCAGCAATACAGTTTAGTACCCACGAGTTTTAGGGGGTCACCATCAAGGGTACACCTGAGGCCTCTTGACCGGGGGTGGTGAATCCCCGGCCACAGCTAGACAAAAAAAAAAAAATAAAACAGCTGGCTGATTGGCGGGCCCCCGGCAACCAGTCCCGCTCCTCTGCAGACGTAGTGTGACGTCAGAGCATGGCAGTGAGGACACGGAGGAGCATTAGAAGGTGGGTGCGCTTTTCAGTGATAATGGCACCAGCTGCACTGAAGACACGTTCTGACAACACGCTAGCGGCAGGGCAGCCCAGCACCTCAAAGGCGTAAAGCGCCAGTTCGGGCCACGTATCCAGCTTTGCAACCGCATAGTTGTAGGTAGAGTGACCGGGAAGGACGTTGGTATGGTCAGCAAGATACTCCCTCACCATCTTCCTGAAGGCTTTCCCCCTACTCTGTCTAGACTGGGGACGGTTGACATAGTCTTGCTGGGATGCCATGAAACTGTCAAAAAGCCTTGGAGAGTGTTCTTCTGCCCTTTTTTCAAGCTGCCTGCTTCACCGCTCCTCTCCCCCGCTCTTTGGCCACAGAGCTACGTCCTCTGGCGCTAGTGGTGTCAAATGGGAAGCACATTTTCAGCTTCTGCACCAGGGCCTGTTAATATTGATTGACTCTCATACTGTGTTCCTCGGCAGGAATGACAGTGGAAAAGTTCGGCTTCTATCAAGGGTCCAGGAGAGTGAACACCCAGTAATCTGTGTTGTCCAAAACCAGTAGTCAACATGGATGCCAGTTAAGGCCCACCAATCAGGAGGCAAGAGCAGGCATAGCAGTAGTCGACATGGATGCCAGTTAAAGGCATATGGACCAGGACCAACACAAATCATTTGGTACGAAATGGACAAAACAATGATGCTAAATTAGGGACGGCAGTAAACTAAAGGCCCAGCAGTAGTCGACATGGATGCCAGTTAAGGCCCAGCCAAAAGGAGGCAAGGGCAGGCATAGCAGTAGTCAACATGGATGCCAGTTAAGGCCCAGCCAAAAGGAGGCAAGAGCAGGCATAGCAGTAGTCGACATGGATGCCAGTTAAAGGCCCAGCAACAAGGAGGCAAAGGCAGGTTCACCAGTAGTCAACATGGATGGCAGAGGTAGGCATATGGACCACAAATCATTTGGTTTGAAATGGACAAAACCGAGGTTGACATCTGGCATTCCACAATGGCTCTGCGTTGCTGGTAAACCCTGACTACCATCTGGAAGCTGGAATTCCACCTCGTGGGCACGTCGGACACGGCTAGACAAGAAAAAATAAAATAAAACAGCTGGCTGGTTGGCGGGGGCGCGATCGGCGGGCCCCCGGCAACCAGTCAGGCTCCTGTAGCAGTTGGGGTAACATTCCCTGCATCACGTGACTCCCCACTCCTACCCCCACCACCCTTTTGATTTTCAATTTGAATGTAGCAGTTGGGGTAACATTCCCTGCATCAAGTGACTCCCCACTCCTACCCCCACCACCCTTTTGATTTTCAATTTGAATGTAGCAGTTGGGGTAACATTCCCTGCATAATGTGACTTACCACCTCTCCCCCCACCGCTTTTTTGATTTTGAAGTGAGTCCTGGGGCTGGGATATGTAGTGGACATGAACCCGGGTGCTGACAGCTGACTGGCTAGGCCTGCTCTCTCTCACCACTCACCATCAAGAGTACACTTGATGCCTCTCGACCGGGGGTGGTGAGGCCACGACCACGGCTAGACAAAAAAATAATAAAATAAAACAGCTGGCTGGTTGGTGGGGGCGCAATCAGCGGGCCCCCGGCAACCAGTCCCACTCCTCCGCAGACGTAGTGTGACGTCAGAGCATGGCAGTGAGGACACAGAGAACCATTAGAAGTGATACAGAAGCAATACAGTGTAGTGCCCGCTAGTTTAGGGGGGCTGGACAGTTCAATCTGGTATTGGCGTGAACTATACACACTCTGACACCCACTTTCAATCAGCAGTAAAGTTCTATGCATGATGTACTACAAATCCCAGCAATACAGTGTAGTCACCACTAGTTTCGGGGGGGCTGGAGGGTACAATCTGGAATTGGCGTGAATTAGACTCGCTATGACACCCCCTTGAAAATCAGCAGTTATCTTGTATGCAGGATGTAACAGAATTCCCAGCTATAAAGTACAATCCCCAAAATTTTAGGGGGGAGGCTGGAGGGTACAATCTGGGACCCCTGAGGAAGTCCGAGGGTACGGACGGAATGCGTGGGGCTCTGTGGTCGGCACCCCAGCTTATCCCTGTCTCCCTAATATGGTGATATACAGCCTTGGTCATCTTCTTTTATAGCCATCATTATTTAAACTCTTTAGCACCTCTCATTTCTATCATACTTTTGTTGTATATCTTGTATATATATTGTTGTGCTATGGTGGTTTTTCTTACACTTTATATATACCTACATCTTTTTGCTGTATCTCTACTGTACGCATTGTTGTATCTTTGAATTAGACAGGGATACTGTATGTATTGTATATGGGGTTGCCACCTTGGATAGCATTGGATCTTATGCTCTCCCTGGAGTTTTTTGGGGGATTTTAAATGGTTTTAATGGGGATTTTTCATCTGTATCTTTGTACCTGATTTAATAAAGTACTTTTATATATCCTACATTGTGGTGTGCCGATGTTACCATTATAGTACACGTCTTTTGTTTTTTCTTTTACAATCTGGGATTGGCGTGAATTAGACACGCTATGACACCCCCTTGAAAATTAGCAGTTAACTTGTATGCAGGTTGTAACAGAAATCCTAGCAACTATACCCACTGTGACCCCCTTCCAATCAGCAGGGAAGTTGTATGCAGGTGTATTACAAATCCCAGCAATACAGTGTAATATAGCAGCAGCTGCAGCCCCAAAATAAAAAAAAAAGAGTACACTGAGCAGTGCTGCACTTCTTAGGGGTCTGTGTGCAACACCTAATGTCCCCTTTATGCCAGCAGCCGGTCAATACAGTGTGCTGGTGAAATCATAGTAGCAGCACTGCAAGTCCCAGCCAGCACTCTGTAATAACACTATAAAATAACGCTTTGGAGCCCTGACAAGGGCTGTTTGTTTGTATTTCTAGTATTCCCTGCCTACTGGAACGCTAAATCCTACACTAACACTTTCCCTGAACAGCCGCAGCTCTTTCCCTGATCTCTTTCAGCATGCATGTGAGCCGAACCCGCCCGGCGCCGAGTTTTATATGGGAGGGTCATCTGATCTGGTCAACCAATCGCTGCTATCGACATGTATGGGTCCCACGTGACCGCAGGATGCACCAAAGAGTCTCCTGCATGTTTATTGGCTGAAAAATAGCGCCGAAACTATCAGGAAACGGATGATGAGATTTTCTCGAGTATCGCGAGATGCTTGTCCGAGTAACGAGTACCATCGAGTACCCTAATACTCGATCGAGTACCAAGCTCGGACGAGCACGTTCACTCATCACTAGTGATAGTAATTCTCATCCAATCATAGGTCATAGTAGTCGAGTATTTTCTGATGCTGGAGTGCTCGATTGGAGAAACAAATACTATTAAAGTCAATGGGGGTCTCAAGTATTTTTTGGGGGCCTCGTATTAAGAAGAGGGGGGGGGGGGGTCTGGTCACCTGAAAACCCCAGAAAGTGATGGAAACACCCTGGAAATGGAGCTGGCACAGCAGGAGAAAAAATAATTGTTTTGTTTTGGGGAGTAGTGAGGATATTACTGTCAGCAAAACAGTGTAGCACAGTATACAGCGACATGTACTCAGTCCCAACCACTAGACAGTTACTCTTTGTTCCTTGTTAGACTTGATAACACTGGTACTATATTGTATGGTGGTGATTTGTTTTTCAGCTTTGTTTTCCAGAAAGGGATAACACCGGGCAGAAAGAAAAAATTATTTGGGTTTTGGAGAGTAGTGAGTATAGTACTGTCAGAAAAATAGTTTAGCACAGTATACAGCGGCGTATACTCAGTCCCCACCACTACACTGTTGCGCTATAACACTGGTTAGGCTGTATAATACTGGTACTACACTGTATGGCAGATTTCTCCGGGCCCCTCTTCTCTTCTCACAGCAGATGATGGAGCCCATGTCCTGGGGTCCGATGCCGCTGTCTCTTAGGCTTGTGTGATCTCCTTATGCCACCACTCTCCTCTTTCTTGCTGCTCCGGCCGGTGCGCGCGTCCCTGCCTCCTAGGGCGCGCAGGCGTCGGCTGTCACATATTTAAGGTGGCAGTGCGCCTCTAATTGGTTAGTGCACCATTCACCATTAGGCTATGATCACACTACGTAAGTCTCCGGACGTAGCGCGTTCTGTGAATAAGTGTCCGGAGACTTCTGTAGTTTGCGTACAATGGAAAGTATATGATCTACAGCCGCACAGTTCACACTACGTACGAACTTACGCGAGGATCGTACGCGCCGCCGTTAGAAATGAGCCAGACCGTTGTTTGAGGGCGAAAATGCCGGAACTTACGCCCATAGTGTAACATGCGGTCCCGTACGTAGTGGTGATTTCTTTTTGTGCCGATCCAAATGGTTCTGTGGGGTGTCCGGGGCTAGGTGAAGCTTTCCTAGGAAAAGACCGCTGTCAGATCGCTACGTAGGGCGCTCGGGAAGTGTAAGTAGACAGCGGGCGTAAGTTCGCGCTCCGTACGTAGCTGGCTGCAAGTAGCGTAAATCCCCAGCCGGAGTTTAACGCGTATATGTCCGGCCGCGGAAATATGCGGCCGGACATATACGCAGTGTGAACATAGCCCCAAGCTGGGTTCACACACAGTATATTTCAGGCAGTATTTGGTCCTCATGTCAGGTCCTCATTGCAACCAAAACCAGGAGTGGATTGAAAACCCAGAAAGGATATGTTCACACAATGGTGAAATTGAGTGGATGGCCGCCATATAACGGTAAATAACTTCCATTATTTCAATACAACAGCCGTTCTTTTAAAATAACAGCAAATATTTGCCATTAAATGCCGGCCATCCACTCAATTACAACATTATGTGAACAGATCCTTTCTGTGTTTTCAATCCACTCCTGGTTTTGGTTGCAATGAGGACCTGACATGAGGACCAAATACTGCCTGAAATATATTGTGTTTGAACCCAGCCTAAGGCTATGTTCACACTATGTATATTTGAGGCTGTGTATTTGAGTCTGTATAGCAACCAAAACAAGGAGTGGATTGAAAACACAGAAAGGTTCTGTTCACATAATGTTGTAATTGAGTGGATGGCCATCATTTAATGGCAAATATTTGCTGTTATTTTAAAACAACGGCTGTTGTATTAAAATAATGGCCGTTATTTACTGTTATATGACGGCCATCCACTCAGTTTCAACATTATGTGAACAGATCCTTTCTGTGTTTTCAATCCACTCCTGGTTTTGGTTGCTATGAGGACCTGACATGAGGACCAAATACAGCCTGAAATATACATAGTGTGAACCCGGCTTACACTATAAATACTTGCACCTGTCCTGCCCTTGCTTTGTTGGAGCCTCTGCATGCTTTCCTTAGCGTGTGGTCCTAGCTCTTCTTTGTTTCTGCCCATGGTTCCTATAAGAAGTCTTGCTGAGATCCTGCTGTCTGCAGTTTAGCTGTGAGTCCTGCTATATACCAGCCTGTCGGCCTACGTGTCTCCAGCTGCACCTCGCCCGCCGCCGTTAGCAAGCCATGTCAGGGGTAGAGACCTGGAGGTCGCCTGCTACAGCAATTCCATCCCGCCTTGTGGCGGGCTCTGGTGATATCGCAAGACTGGTTGCCCAGCAGTCTCAGCAGATACAGCAATTGTCTGCCGCTTTACAGCAGCGTGCATCAGCACAACGGGCTCCTCCAGCCTCCAGTATCGGCAGCGCCCGCCAATCCTCGCAGCCTGTCGGTACTAGGCTCTACACCTCGCCTGTGCGACAGGCATATTAAAAGAGGCAAAAGTTGCCATCCTGGCACCAGCGCCATGGCTGCCCATATGAAGCGCCATCACCTTTCCGCCTGGAAGAAATGGGGTGATAGTGGGTCACAGCAGGCCCAGGCAGACCCGTGGTCAACAGCAGCAGGAAGCAGCAGTAGTCAGGGGGGCCTTTCACAGAGTCAGACCTCCTCTGTGGAAGGGAGAGTGGCTTCACTCCCTTCTTCAGCTGGTGGCCCCTGTGTTGCTAGCAGTAGGCAGCCTGGCATCATGGAGTCCCTATACCAGAGGCAGACATATGCACCCAGCAATCCCGCAGCAGTCAAGCTCAACACCCACCTGGCCAAGTTGCTGGTGCTCCAGGCTCTGCTGTTTAAAGTGGTGGACTCTGCACCTTTCCGTGAACTGATGTTGTGTGCGGAGCCACGGTGGAAGGTGCAGAGTCGACACTACTTTTTCCAACACAGCTATCCCAGCCATGTATAGCTATGTTCGCAAAAAGGTTGCTTACTCGCTGAGCCATTCAGTGAGCAGACATGTACATTTAACCACAGACATCTGGAGCTGTAATTACGGGCAAAGGCAGTATATGTCCCTTACTGCTCAGTGAGTAAATGTAATATGGTCGACGGATCCCCAGCAACTTGGCCAGGGAAGGGTGATGACACCACCCCGTTGTCACAGCAGGGTTCCTGTGTCGCGGTCCTCTACCAGTAGTTCTAAAGCCTCGTCAACCGCCAGTGGTCCTCCCTTGTACCACTTGGGTGTAGCATGGAGGTGTCACGCTGTGCTGCACCTAGCCTGCCTGGGGGAGAGGAGACAAAAAGGGGAAGAGCCGCACCGGCCTGCTTGAGATGGAAATCCTCTCATGGCTGACTCCACGCCATCTTAAAGTTGGGACAATGATGAGTGACAATGGGTGCAACATTCTCTCTGCGCTGCGTCGAGGAGGTATGAGGCACACCCAGTGTATGGTACATGTTTTAAACCTAATAGTTACACACTTTCTAAAGTCTACATCCCAGTTACAGACTGTGCTGTCAATGGCTCGAAAGCTGTGTAACCATTTCAGCCATTCAAATCGCTCTCACCACATCCTCCTCGACCTGTAGCGGAGTAATGGTCTTCACAACCATCATCTCATTTGCGATGTAGCCACGCGGTGGAACTCCACCCTCCACATGCTTGACCGGCTCTATGAGCAGAGGAAGGCCTTGACGGATTTCCTCTTGATGCAGGTCAACATGGCGACTCCCCTGTGTAACCTGGAGCTCGAGCAGTGGCAGATCATGCGTGACACCTGCCGCTTGCTACGACCCTTTGAGGAGGCCACCTTGCTGGGCAGTGGGTAAAACACATGACTGAGCGCCATCATACCCATGCTTCATGTACTGGAGCTGATGCTGATGTGAATCAGTGGCGAGGGGGAACAGGTCTTGCCACTGTCGAAGCATTGGTCACTGGAGGAAGGCTTGGCGGAGGAGGAGGGAGAGGAAGTTGAGGAGGAGGAGGAACTGAACACACAGGAACTCTTAGGGGAGACGGGTGGAGGAGAAGGAGATAAGCCTTCCTGCCAGACCAGAGGGGGGCCAGAGGAGGATATGCAGAGCTATGAGGAGGATGAGTAGGATGGAGGCAGTACCCATTGGCAGTATGCTGTGGAGACGGAGGCGGGGACTCCTTCCCACTCCCTGGTGGAAATGGCTAAGCGCATGTTGATATGCTTTCGGGCTGACCCGCGCTTGCAAAGGATTCGTTAACGGGACGACTTCTTGCTGGCCACACTTCTGGACCCACGGTATCGCACCAAGCTGTGTGAAAAAATTAATTATTATGGGGAGGAGCTGGGTGCACAGTTAGTGGCAGCCTTTGGAACACGGCGCTCTCATTCCCGCCATTCCCGCCAGGGCCACACCAGCAGCTTTGCCTCCTCCACATCCTCCTCTAGTACCTTGAGTGGCATGAGCAGCGGCACCAGTCAGAGCCTGATGTCCATGATGCACGCTTTCATGCAGCCACAGGCTGGGGTAACAGGAGCACCCACACAGCAAAAGGACACGGCGGCACACGTCAAACAGCAAGTCCAGTTGTTTTTGGACTCTACGTTACCACCTAATGTGCCGGAACCCCTGGCCTCCATGTTGTCTACTGCTGGGCCTTCACTGGCCTTAATGTTGACTACTTCCTCTCCTGTACTGGCTTCCATGTTGGCTACTGCCGCTTTTGCCCTGGCCTCCATGTTGGCTACTGCTGGGCCTTCACTGGCCTCCATGTTGACTACTGCTGCTCCGGCCCTGGCCTCGATGTTGGCAACTATTGGGCCTTCACTGGCCTCCATGTTGACTACTGCGGCTTCTGTACTGGCCTCCATGTTGGCTACTGCTGCTTCTGCCCTTGCCCCCATGTTGGCTACTGCTGGGCCTTCACTGGCCTCCATGTTGACTACTGCTGCTCCTGCCCTGGCCTCCATGTTGGCTACTGCTGGGCCTTCACTGGCCTCCATGTTGACTACTGCTGCTCCTGCCCTGGCCTCCATGTTGGCTACTGCTGGGCCTTCACTGGCCTCCATGTAGTCTACTGCTGCTCCTGTACTGGCCTCAATGTTGGCTCCTGCCACTCCTGCCCTGGCCTCCATGTTGTCTACTGCTAGGCCTTCACTGGCCTTCATGTTGACTACTGCCGCTCCTGCCCTGGCCTCCATGTTGGCTACTGCTGGGCCTCCACTGGCCTCCATGTTGACTACTGCCGCTCCTGTATTGGCCTCCATGTTGGCTACTGATGCTCCTGCCGTGGCCTCCATGTTGGATACTGCTGGGCCTTCACTGGCCTCCATGTTGACTACTGCCGCTCCTGTACTGGCCTCCATGTTGGCTCCTGCCGCTCCTGCCCTGGCCTCCATGTTGGCTACTGCTGGGCCTTCACTGGCCTCCATGTTGACTACTGCGGCTCCTGCCCTGGCCTCCATGTTGGCTATTGTTGCTCCTGCCCTGGCCTCCATGTTGACTACTTTTGATCCTGCCCTGGCTTCCATGTTGACTACTGCCGCTCCTGTACTGGCCTTCATGTTGACTACTGCCGCTCTTTTATTGTCCTCCATGTTGGCTACTGACGCTCCTACCCTGGCCTCCATGTTGGCTACTGCTGGGCCTTCACTGGCCTCCATGTTGACTACTGCCGCTCCTGTACTGGCCTTCATGTTGACTACTGCCGCTCCTGCTCTGGCCTCCATGTTGGCTACTGCTGGGCCTTCACTGGCCTCTATGTTGACTACTGCCGCTCCTGTACTGGCCTTCATGTTGACTACTGCCGCTCCTGTACTGGCCTTCATGTTGACTACTGCCACTCCTGTCCTGTCCTCCATGTTGGCTACTGCTCGGCCTTCACTGACCTCCATGTTGACTACTGCGGCTCCTGCCCTGGCCTCCATGTTTGCTATTGTTGCTCCTGCCCTGGCCTCCATGTTGACTACTTTTGATCCTGCCCTGGCTTCCATGTTGACTACTGCTGCTCCTACCTGGCCTCCATGTTAACTACTGCTGGGCCTGCCCTGGCCTCCATGTTGAATATTGTTGCTCCTGTACTGGCCTCCATGTTGGCTACTGTTGTTCCTGTACTGGCCTCCATATTGGCTACTGTTGCTCCTTCCCTGGCCTCCATGTTGACTACTGTTGCTCCTGCCCTGTCCTCCATGTTGGCTAGTGCTGGGCCTTCACTGGCCTCCATGTTGACTACTGCTGCTCCTGCCCTAGCCTCAATGTTGACTACTGCTTCTCCTACCCTAGCCTTTCTGACTTCTGACGCTCCTGCACTGCCCTCCATGACTACGGTTGTTCCTAATATGGCCTCCTTGCCTACTGCTGATCATGATAGGGCCAACGTGACTACCGCTGTTTCTGATAAAGCCTACGATAGCACTGCTGATCCCCACGATACCACTGCTGATCCCAACAATACCGCTGCTTATCCCCATGAAACCACTGCTCATCCCCACAGTATCACTGCTCATGGCTGAGCTGATCCTGTTGCTGATTCCTACGATACCACTGCTGTTCCTTCACTGGCGTTCAATGACTACTGCCAGGCCCGGACTGGTAATCTGGCAAGCCGGGCAAATGCCCGCTGGGCTGGCCGGATTACCAGTCCGTGGGCTGCCCGGGTTGCACAATAAAAAAAAAAATCACCGATGCGGCCGGCTGTGGCGCACGCGTTGTACATGCACAACAGCCAGTCGCAGCGGCCCCACGCTCCTGTTCCACATTGATTGGTTGAGCACGCCAGGAGCAGGGGCGGGCTGCGGTGAAAGGAGCAGGCCAGGACGGGACAAGCTGCGACGGAAGGAGCGGGCCGCACGGAAAAAAGCGGGCTGCGGTGGGAGGAGCGGGGCGCACGGAAAAAAGCGGGCTGCTGTGGAAGGAGCGGGCCGCACGGAAAAAAGCGGTCTGCGGTGGAAGGAACAGGCCACGGAGGGGTGAGGTGGCAGAAGCGCCGATTCGGACAGGCGGGGGGAGGCGGTGGCAGGGGCGGGATTGTCAGGTGGAGGAGTGGAGAGGGGAGGGGGGATTTGTCAGGTGGGATAGTGTGAGTGTGTGTGGGGGGATTTGTCAGGTGGGATAGTGTGAGTGTGTGTGGGGGGATTTGTCAGGTGGGCTAGTGTGAGTGTGTGTGGGGGGATTTGTCAGGTGGGATAGTGTGAGTGTGTGTGTGGGGATTTGTCAGGTGGGATAGTGTAAGTGTGTGGGGGGGATTTGTCAGGTGGGATAGTGTGAGTGTGTGGGGGAGATTTGTCAGGTGGGATAGTGTGTGTGTGTGTGTGTGGGGGGGGGGGGGATTTGTCAGGTGGGATAGTGTGTGTGTGTGGGGGGGATTTGTCAGGTGGGATAGTGTGTGTGTGTGTGAGTGTGTGTGGGGGGATTTGTCAGGTGGGATAGTGTGTGTGTGTGGGGGGGATTTGTCAGGTGGGATTGTGTGAGTGTGTGGGGGGGGATTTGTCAGGTGGGATAGTGTGAGTGGGAGATTTGTCAGGTGGGGTAGTGTGAGCGTATGTGGGGGATTTGTCAGGTGGGGTAGTGTGAGCGTATGTGGGGGATTTGTCAGGTGGGGTAGTGTGAGCCTGAGTGGGGGATTTGTCAGTTGGGGTAGTGTGAGCGTGTGTGGGGGATTTGTCAGGTGGGGTAGTGCGAGCGTATGTGGGGGATTTGTCAGGTGGGGTAGTGTGAGTGTCTGTGGGGGATTTGTCAGGTGGGGTAGTGCGAGCGTATGTGGGGGATTTGTCAGGTGGGGTAGTGTGAGCGTATGTGGGGGATTTGTCAGGTGGGGTAGTGTGAGCGTGTGTGGAAGATTTGTCAGGTGGGGTAGTGTGTGAGTGTGGTGGGTCATGTAGGGTAGTGTGTGAGTGTGTGTGGAGTGTCAGGTGGGGTAGTGAGTGTGGGGGGGATTTGTCAGGTGGGCTAATGTGTGAGTGTGTGTGTGTGGGGGGGGGGGGTCAGGTAGGGTAGTGTGTGAGTGTGGGGGATGGATCTTAATTAGTGTGCCCCTGTCACCGCCCGCCCCTCCGAAACATCATGCTCAGACTGAGGATAGTGCCGCCCACCCACAGCCCACGGGACCGCAAGTTTATTGGGAGGATACGGCCTGCAAGGAGATCAGAAGAGAGAAGGACCCTCTTTATTTCAGAATAAGGTGAGTATAATGTTTTTGTTTGTATTTGGCAATGCGGGGGGGAGGGGGGGAATGGGGGCTGTATTATGGAGCAGAGCACAGGGGGATTACTGTGGGGTGCAGCACGGGGGGATTACTATGAGGGTGCAGCACAGGGGGATTACTATGAGGGTGCAGAACAGGGGGAGTACTATGGGGACAGCACAGGGGGGATAACTACTATGGGACAGAGCACGGGGGGGATTATTACTATGGGGACAACACAGGGGGGATTATTACTATTGGGGCACTGCACAGGTGGCCTTATTATTATATGGGAGCACAGCAGGGGATTCTATATACAGGGGGCAACCCACATACCTACTAACTTTACTGTAGAGATGAGCGAACCGGCTGAGGTTCGGGTTTGTAAGAACCTGAATTATCGGCTTCTGATTCCCGCTGTCTGCCTGCTCCGTAGAGAGGGTGGATACAGCCGGAGGACCGTCTGGAAAACTGGGATACAGCCTATGGCTATGGCTGTATCCCAGTTTTCCAGGCGGTCCTCCAGCTGTATCCATCCTCTCCACGGAGCGGCCAGACAGCGGGAATCAGAAACCGATAATTCAGGTTCATACAAAGCCAAACCTCAGCCAGTTCGCTCATCTCTACTTTACTGCACATGACACAAAAAAGTGGAAGTTGTTGTAAGTGTGGAGCCTAAGATGTTTGTCTGGCAGGTTCAGAAGAGATGAATTGTAGCTGCAAGAAATCATCATGGAGGACTGGGCCGGATGGGGAGGAAAAGGAAAGTGACGCCTCAGAACAAAGAAGACGTCACCTGAATGGCTTTTTTGCCTCAAGTTGAAAAAGGTTGAGTAACACTGCTCTATGTCATAATACACACACTGCTTTTATCAAGATTCGCCCTATAGTCAAAATTACCTAGAAACGGCCTGGGGGGGGGGGGGGTGGTTAAGGTGGGGTAGTGTGTGTGTAGGGGGGGGGGGGGGGGTCAGGTGGGGTAAGTAGTGTGTAGGACTAGGACTACAAAGCCATCAGCAAAACCATGCAGCACCAGAAGTCACACTGATGCCTGATAGAGTAAAGACACGCGCTGCCGGGAGAGGAGCTGCAGGAACGGGTCACAGGAGAGTTGTTGTTTTTTTTTTTCTCTTGTGGGGGCACTGTGGGGGGGACACTAGTAATTGGAGCATAGAGGGGCTTTAATCAAATATATGGGGCACAGATCGGACTTGAAGTGAAAAATATGGGGCATAGAAGAAGGATGTAAATATACAAGTGGTGTAAACTGCCCACAGCAACCAATAACAGCTCCTCTTATATTTTACCAGAGCTGGAAGCTGAGCTGTGATTGGTTGCTGTGGGCAGTTTACACCAGGTGTATATTTACACTCTTTCATAAATCTTCCCCTAAGCGTTTACTGTGCAAGAAAGAGGCAGATCAGCTAGGACAGGTGTGTGTGAGAGCCGGTGATGCAGCACATCGCACTCACATTGTCACACAGTGTGGCTCCTGGCAGTGTCACTCTGGTTGTGTCCCCTCTGTGTTACCTGGTGGAGGTGCACACTATAGAGAATGGAGGAGTACGGAGGGGGTGCACACTATAGAGAATGGAGGAGTACGGAGGTGGTGCACACTATAGAGAATGGAGGAGTACGGAGGTGGTGCACACTATAGAGAATGGAGGAGTACGGAGGTGGTGCACACTATAGAGAATGGAGGAGTACGGAGGTGGTACACACTATAGAGAATGGAGGAGTACGGAGGTGGTGCACACTATAGAGAATGGAGGAGTACGGTGGTGGTGCACACTATAGAGAATGGAGGAGTACGGAGGGGGTGCACACTATAGAGAATGGAGGAGTAAGGAGGTGGTGCACACTATAGAGAATGGAGGAGTACGGAGGGGGTGCACACTATAGAGAATGGAGGAGTACAGAGGGGGTGCACACTATAGAGAATGGAGGAGTACGGAGGTGGTGCACACTATAGAGAATGGAGGAGTACGGAGGTGGTGCACACTATAGAGAATGGAGGAGTACGGAGGAGGTGCACACTATAGAGAATGGAGGAGTATGGAGGTGGTGCACACTATAGAGAATAGAGGAGTACGGAGGAGGTGCACTCGAGAGATTGGAGGTTGAGGGGATTGAGCTGTGTGGGGAGAGGCAGTCTTGGATCTGTGTTTCCTTTGGTGTTTGCAGTATAAGTTAATGTGGCCTGGGGTCTGAAGTTACATGTTGGGGTTTGCATTTTAGGCCTGTGCCATACATTTTTTTGGGGTCCAGGTTATGAATTTATTTCAGCGTCTGTGAATTCCATTTAGTCAGCAGTCTGAGATAATTTATTTAGGCGTCGGATAAGGGAACAGCACAATGACAGGAGTGGGGGAAGATCCTCTGTAATGGCTCTGTATTCTACCTGTGACTGTCTGACCACTGCTGTATACTCTTCTATAGTCTGCAGGGTGTAATACTCTGCAGCATCTGTGTACACCTGCTATGGGATATCACTGCTGTATACTCTTCTGTAGTCTGCAGGGAGTAATACTTCACATATGTAAGAAAATAATGTGACAGTAGTAAAGCTAAAAAAAATTCTGCTCAACATTGCATTACAGTGCAATAGGTGTGTGGGGAATATATATGTGGGCTGGTGGGGTTTGTGTGCCAGGGCTGCTTTTCAGCCCCAGTCCGGCCCTGACTACTGCTGCTCCTGTACTGGCCTCAAATAACTATTGCTGGACCTCCACTGGCCTCCAATGACTACTGCTGCTCCTTCACTGCATTTGTGACCTTTTTCCTGCATAGACCCTGTAATTGTGAATTTCCTGCATAGACCCTATAATGGTGAGTTTCCTGCATAGACCCTGTAATGGTGAATTTCCTGCATAGACCCTGTAATGGTGAGTTTCCTGCATAGACCCTGTAATGGTGAGTTTCCTGCATAGACCCTGTAATGGTGAGTTTCCTGAATAGACCCTGTAATGGTGAGTTTCCTGCATAGACCCTGTAATGGTGAATATTGAAGTCTAAAAAAAAAAATTGACTTTGAGATATTGAAAAGATAATGTTACTGACATGTAAAGCCCTGAATTCAACCAAATACACTACCCCCGTATCATATAGATGCTTTAAACTATGAAATCTGAAATCCGGTCGGACCAAACTTTTTAAAAAAATCTGGAAGTCCGGTCGGAACGAACTTTTGAAAAGTTTGCTCATCTCTACTTAAAATATGTCTGTCTGTTAAGTAACTGTCAAGCACTGTAAAGTAAAGAAGGTTTCCATACATTTTTTCACTGTACAAAGAGGTTATATTGGGTTTGCAGTGTATTGATAGTGGTGTAATGCTGCGACTTTGGCGTGTTAGATACACCCAGGCATGCTTCCCCAGTGGCATTCCAGAGGTGTTTGCATCATTTCCTGAGGTTTCATTGTGGACTTGGTGACCTTCAAGTGGTCAAATTTTGATTTCCCAGAGTCAAGCATTTTTTTTCACATAGACTTTAATGGTCTACTCGACTCAATATTTGAAAATTTGAATATTTCACTACTCGCTCATCTCTAATAAGATCCATGGGTCAGCGCTGCTTATATCCTTATGTCCATCTTCAGGATTTACCTGTATAACCCTGCTGATTACTCTTGAAGACCACAAGCTTCTACATGGCTGTGGCCTATAAGAGGAGGACAGAGCATATCTGTGTCCCAGGGATGTAGCATGCGGACTCCATCTTACTGCTGTACCTGGAAGAGAAGAGGAGACAGGAGCTCGGCAGGTGGTGAGGTAACAGGTAACACTAACCCACAATCAGCAGCAATATCTCATCTTACTTACACAATGTAGTGAATAAATGAAGCAGGATCCAGTCAACCACTCATCTGTACATTTATCTATTTATAGCCCAGCTTTCCAGGGAACCATACATTCTCTGATATTTTTCTTTGCCATTAATCATATTAACCGGAATCCTGACATTTTACCCAACATTACCCTGGGATATCACGCCTATGACTCCTGCTTAGATGTAAGATTGGTGGTAAAACAAGTTATCCATCTTCTCTCTGGTCCGGATAAGATAATACCCAACTACTCTTATATGAGCCGTGGCCAGCTGGCCGGTGTTATTGGAGATCACCACTCATCTACCACTACTGCTGCAGCACAGATCCTTGGACTATATGGATATCCTCAGGTACTGGATACTCTAGACATTGTATTTTAGTACAATATAGAGGAGAATGAAACGAGCAGGGAGGGGAAGACTAACTGGTGCAGTCCGGTCCTCTTGCACTTGCAATCCTCAGGAGCGGTGGATCGAGTGGTGTGTATACTTTTCAGCAGGCCACTGATAACGGCCTAGCTGTAAAGCCCGCGGTACAGGTTTAAATGCCGGCCCCTCTGTCCCGCCCACTGTCTGACGTCACAAACATCCGGGATTCCCGGTCACGTGATAGTGACGTATGTCATGGAGAGTGAGGGGGCGTGCCGTGCATATTGATATATTGTAATGAGATCGTAGGGAGCTAAGCCCCGTTCTCGGCCATGTATTCTGGCTAGGTGGAAGATAGTGGAAGGCTAAATGGGCATGATTGCAGGTTCCCCCCAGAGCAGGAGGTAACACTCGCGGCGTCATTGTATTCACAATGTCTCCCAGCGTGGGGATCGCCAGTACCGTAATTGTGTCAACACAAGATAAAGGAGAGACCAGGATGCTGGTACGTGTACGGCAATACATCAGTACGGGTACAGCTGGTCTGTGTTATATGTAACGATGGGTTATTGTAACTCAGGTGTCTCGTAGTGGAATGGACATTTTGCACCTCAACCCCCTCCCTGCTGTGCGCTTGTGTCTGGTAATAAAGTTGACATTGGTGGTGAGTGGTCTCTTCATTCTTTTCTATATCGCCCATTTGATGTCTGCTATCAGCTAATGCCACCAGGTAACATGTAGCCTCTAGACCGGACTTCTCCTGATTCCTGCATCAGTGTGAACACACATATTAGTACTCAGTACTTACACACTTTTATATTCACAGCAGGCAGTGCTGGTCACATTGTACAGGTCATAGTGATGAGTAAACATGTTCGTCCGAGCTTGGTATTCGTTCGAGTATTAGGGTACTCGATGGTACTCGTTACTCGGACAAGCATCTTGCGATACTCAAGAAAATCGCATCATCGGTTTCCTGTAAGTTTGCGCGCAATTTCTCAGCCAATCAACATGCAGGAGACTCCTTGGTACATCCTGCGATCACGTGGGACCCATACATGTCGATAGCAGCGATTGGTTGGCCAGATCAGATGACCCTGCCATATAAAAACACGGCCGCCAAAGCTCGGCTCACATGCATGCTGGAAGAGATTAGGGACAGAGCTGCTGCTTGTCAGGGAGAGCGTTAGGGAGGGAGTTAGCGTTCCAGTAGGCAGGGAATACTAGAGAAAGAGGCAAAGAGCCCTTGTAAGGGCTTAAAATCGTTTTTTTTTTTTATTACTCCAGAATGCTGGCTAGGACTTGCAGTGCAGCTACCACGATTTCAGCAGCACACTGTGGTGATTGGCTGCTGGCAGAAAGGGGACAGCTGGTGTTGTGTTCCATACAGACCCCTAAGAAGTGCTCAGTGTTTTATTATTTTTTGATTGGTGCTGCTGCTGTTGTACATTGTATTGCTGTGATTTGTAGTACACCTGCATATAACTTCACTGCTCATTGTCCTGTGTAACAGGTGGCATAGACCACAGACCACCACTTACACACAGACTCTATACGACAGCCTCCAAATACTAGTGTGACCACCAGTATATTTTCTTATTTCTTAGTGAAGGCATATCCAAGATCACTGCTAATTGCCCTGTGTGAGAGGGTGGCATACACTAAATAGCTGCAGTCACCAACAGATTGTATACAACAGCCTCCAAAAAACTAGTGTGACCACCAGTATATTTTCTTATTTCTTATTTCTTAGTGAAGGCATATCCAATCTCACTGCTAATTGCCCTGTGTAAGAGGGTGGCATGGCATACAGTATATAGCAGAACTTACCCACAGATTGTATTTGACAACTTCCAAAAACTAGTGTGACCAGTATATTTTCTTAATCCTTTAATTCTCAGTGCAGCCATATCCAAGCTCACCGCTAATTGCCCTGTGTAAGAGGGTGGCATACACGATATAGCAGCACTTACACTTAGCCTCTGAGGGGGAGGCAAGGTCAGTCTCAAAAATAGGTGGGGAATGAAAACTTATGTATTTGCATTAACCAAAATGAGGTTTTATTTACAGTGTCCAAAATCATACACCGTCTGCTATAATGCAGTACGCACCATCCGGTGCAATGCTGTACTAGCAGCAATAGTAACAGTCCAGTCCACCACAGGGTAATAGTATCTTATGCAGTTAAGTCACACGAGCAGCACGTGCCCTGGAGCCTCTGTTGATCGGCAGTGTTTGTATCTATATATGCATATAAGGGGTTACCGTGATTCAGACGCTCTGTACTGCACTCCTGTTACCCTCCGTGGACTGTTCACACTCCCTGTTGTCGTTCGACGCGTTTCTTGCACTTGCAATCTTCAGGAGCGGTGGATCGAGTGGTGTGTATACTTTTCAGCAGGCCACTGATAACGGCCTAGCTGTAAAGCCCGCGGTGCAGGTTTAAATGCCGGCCCCTCTGTCCCGCCCACTGTCTGACGTCACAAACATCCGGGATTCCTGGTCACATGATAGTGACGTATGTCATGGAGAGTGAGGGGGCGTGCCGTGCATATTGATATATTGCAATGAGATCGTAGGGAGCTAAGCCCCGTTCTCGGCCATGTAGTCTGGCTAGGTGGAAGATAGTGGAAGGCTAAATGGGCATGATTGCAGGTTCCCCCCAGAGCAGGAGGTAACACTCGCGGCGTCATTGTATTCACAATGTCTCCCAGCGCGGGGATCGCCAGTACCGTAATTGTATCAACACAAGATAAAGGAGAGACCAGGATGCTGGTACGTGTACGGCAATACATCAGTACGGGTACAGCTGGTCTGTGTTATATGTCACGATGGGTTATTGTAACTCAGGTGTCTCGTAGTGTGTTGCACCTCCATTGGCTCACATAGAACTATAGGCAGTATATCACGTCATGCATCATATGTCCTGGGGGGAGTTACTCTGGGAGAGTCGCTGATGGAGAAGGATCTGGGTATACTTGTAGATAATAGACTACAGAACAGCACACAATGTCAGTCAGCTGCTTCTAAGGCCAGCAGGATATTGTCATGCATTAAAACAGGCATGGACTCACGGGACAGGGATATAATATTACCGCTTTATAAAGCTTTGGTGCGGCCCCATCTGGAGTATGCCGTCCAGTTTTGGAACCCGATTCATAAAAAGGATGTTCTAGAGCTGGAGAGGGTACAAAGACGGGCAACTAAACTAATAAGGGGAATGGAGCATCTTAGTTATGAGGAGAGATTAAAAGAATTAGATTTGTTTAGTCTGGAGAAGAGACGTTTAAGGGGAGATATGATTAACTTATTTAAATATATAAATGGCCCCTACAAGAGATATGGGGAAAAGATGTTCCAGGTAAAACCCCCTCAAAGGACAAGAGGGCATTGCCTCCGCCTGGAGAGACAAGGGGGCATTGCCTCCGCCTGGAGAAAAAAAGGTTCAATCTCCGGAGGCGACAAGCCTTCTTTACCATGAGAACTGTGAATCTGTGGAACAGTCTACCCCAGGATCTGGTCACAGCAAAAACAGTAGAGGGCTTCAAAACCGGCCTAGACAAGTTCTTAGAGCAAAATAATATAAATGCATATGTATAGAACATATCACCCCTCCCCCTTCCCTGTATCCATCCCCTCCTTGGTTGGACTTGATGGACATGTGTCTTTTTTCAACCTATTAACTATGTAACTATGTAACTATCTCCGTTGTAGTTCATAGTATGGCCGTATGCACTCAGTGGCGCTCTATACCGGTGCTAAGGATGTTGCCGCATGCTGTGGTATAATGTGCGGCCACGTCTCATACAGCTGGTGTTAGTGATAATATGTAGAGGGGTAGTATGATGTAGTGCCAAGTATAAGGAATTAATTTTAATACAGTACCACCGTTCTGCTAAGTGCTAAAGTTCATGATACATGCTAAGTCTATGCATGTATGCCTGCCAAGTCACCACTTGTCAGGTCTCATGTCGTTCAGTAATTAATCGTCATGAGTCACCTAGGTACATTTGTTTGGTCCCCGTCATATGGTCTCAGGGTCTATCAATATATACTGTCAATATATACTGTCTATGCTCTAGGGCTCATTCATACACGTGTCCATAGTAGTCCATAATCGTCGTCATCGTCAACCAAGTGTCCATGCTAGTCCGTACTCATAGTCACTTGAGGTCCATCAATCTGACACAGTCCATTCATGACACAGTCCATTCATGCCCCTCGGTGGGCGCTGTATAATCATCACGTCCTCAGATGAAGCAGCTATATTGAATATAGTCATTAAGTCCTTGTGGCTTCAGTGCTTTGAATTTATACGTCCATTCAGCTTCTTTACGTAAAATCAAGTTCTCCCAGTCGCCACCTCTCACGTTGATTTTCACCATTTCCAGAACCTGAAACGAGATTTGCCGGGGATCACAATTGTGCATTTCTTTGCAGTGTAACCCTACCGGGGTATCCCTCCCATGAATGATATCCCCAACATAATTTCCCGACATAATTGCGTGGACATGTGCAGGTAAGTACGTATATGACACCTTTACTTGAGCAGTTGGTGAAATCTCTAATCGGGTAGGAGATGCCTGTGACCGCACTTTTGACTTCCTTGCTCTGATTGATGTATTTACACAAGGAACAATGTCCACATTTAAACATCCCTGATGGTTGTCTGTCTAACCATGTACCAGTCTTCTGTATCGGAGGTAGGTAGCTGGCGGTCACCCTATCTTTGAGACTCTGGCCCTTTCTGTAGGTGATCTGTGGTGTGCCTGAGATCATGGTGGCTACATCAGGGTCCTTCAGTAAGATGTGCCAGTAACGTGTGATGATGTCCCTGACTGCCTGGGATGCACCATCAAAGGTCCCTATGATTCTGCTTAGCATTTCATCTTCACGTCTAGGCTTCGGGGTAAGTAGTGTTTGTCTATCTGTGGTAATGGCCCTGTTATACGCCTGTCTTAGTGTTATGTTGGGATATCCCCTGTTCATCAGTCTCTGACGTAGGTCACGGGCCTGTTCCTTGAAATCCTCTATGGTGGAGCAGTTGCGCCTAACCCTCAAGTATTGGCCTGTGGGTATGCCTTTCTTCAGTGGGTTAGGGTGGCAAATGGGTGGAAGCAAGGTCAGTCACAGGACCGGACCGGTTGGAAGAGGAAGAGGGGTGGGCAGAAGGAGAAGCAGGGCCAGAGCAAGTAGATCAGCAACTGTTTCACAGAGTCAAACTCCCTTGGCCAGGCCTACATTTTCGCAAGTCTAGAGGTTCTTTAAAGAAAGTACGGAAGAACAACGGACTGTAGTATGCAATCTGTGCCACGCCAGGATCAGCAGGGGAGCCACCACTATCAGCCTAACCACTATCAGCTTGCACAGGCATATGAGTGCTAAACACCCCACTCAGGGGAACCAAGGCCGTTCAGTTACTGCAAGTCACATTGCTCCTTTCTGCTCCTTTTCCTGTGTCACGTGCTGGCTCTGTCAGTCCCCCCGCCCAGGCCCCAGGCACGAGTGCCTCCCGCCCTACACCCACCCCTTCACCTCCACTATGCTCCACACCTTCCAGCAAGGTGTACAAGCGTAACGTTCAACTGTCCCTACAACTGTCCCTACAACAGACCTGAACGGAAGCGCAAATATACTGCCACTCACCCACATGTACAAGCCCTAAATGTGCACATAGGCCAACTGCATAGCCTGGAGATGCTGCCATATCAGCTGGTAGAGACAGAGGCTTTTAGGAACCTCATGGCGCTGGCTGCCCCTCGGTACTCTACTGTGTTAGGCCAAATTTTTGGGAGGTTCCACGCCTGCCTTATCTACCTTGTTCACTGAGTTCTCACCGCCATGCTGTGTCAGGCCTAATTTTTGAGAGGTTCCACGCCTGCCTCATCTAAAGGCCACTTTATGGTCTTTTTTTTTCTTCTAATCTTCAATTTAAATTTTCAAATCAAATCAACTTCAATTCAAGTGCTATTTTGCAGGGCTGTCGGGTCATCTATTGTATCTCCAAGATACAAGTAACCGTTTGTATCCTAATTTAGCATCCTTGTTATGTCCATTTTAAACCATACTATCTGTGAATCTCAACTGACGGGTGTCCTCTGCCGTCCTTTCATTTTTTTTCTTTTTCAAAGTCAGCAGTTTGCTGCTCGTTAAAGGCCACTTTATGGCCTATTTTTTAATCTTCAATTTCAATTTTCAAATCAAATCAACTTCAATTCAAGTGCTATTTTGCAGGGCCACCATTTTTTTCCTAATTTAGCATCCTTGTGTTGTCCATTTCGAAGCATTCTGTCTGTGGATCTCAACTTGCGGGCTGTGTCTGGTCATCTATTGTATCTCCGTGGTGTTAGGATACGTTTTTGGGTGGTTCATATGCTATCTCTGTTTTTAATGGTTCCCTGTGTTCTCACTGCCATGCTGTGTCAGGCTAAATTTTGGGGTGGTTCATATGCTGCCTCTGTTTTAATGGTTCCCTGTGTTCTCACTGCCATGCTGTGTCAGGCTAAATTTTGGGGTGGTTCATATGCTGCCTCTGTTTTAATGGTTCCCTGTGTTCTCACTGCCATGCTGTGTCAAGCTAAATTTTGGGGTGATTCACGTGCCCACGCAGTAGAATTCCACCTTTCAGATGGTAGCCAGGGTTTACCAGCAACGCAGAGCCATTGTGGAATGCCAGATGTCAACCTCGGCAAGAAGCGGTAGTGAGGTCAGTCAGCTTCCTCAATTCAAAAATGAGTGGGCGTGGATGCATGCTATCTGTCAGGTACTGGGCCCCTTTGAGGAGTCAACACAGATGGTCAGCGGCGATGCCGTCATCATCAGCCTCACCATCCCGCTGCTGTGTCTGCTTCAAACCTCTCTGCTCAGCCTGAAGTCTAAGACTTTGCCTTCGTCTCAGGAGATGGAGGAAGAACATCCGCCGCTAGATAGCCAGACCACCTTAACGTCTGTTTCTCAGCACAAGGTAGAGGAGGAGGAAGAGAAGGAAGATGAGCAGGCTGCTGCCACGATTGAAGTGGGTACCTATGCTCAATCCTTAGCTGTTGAGCGTTTATGGCCTGAAGAGGAGGAATTGGTGGAGGAAGAGGAGGAGGAGGAAATTGAGAGTCAGCCTACTGAGGAGATGGAATTCTTGCATGTTGGGACCGTGGCGCACATGGCTGACTTTATGTTAGGCGGTCTTTCCCGTGACCATAGGGTTAAATTTTTTTTCACAACACTGATTACTGAGTGTTTACCCTCCTGGACCCTCGGTACAAGCAGAACTTTTCCACTCTCATTCCTGCTGAGTAACGCAGTATGAGAGTGAATCAACACCACTTGCGCCAGAGGACGTAGTTCTGTGGGCCAAAAACCAGGAGACAGGAGGGGTGGAGCAGGCAGCTTATCAATGGGCAGGGGAAAACTCTCCAAGGCCTTTGACAGTTTCATGGCACCCAAGCAAGACTATGTCAACCGTCCCCAGTCTAGATAGAGTAGGGGGGAGGCCTTCAGAAAGATGGTATGGTCAGCAAGGTACTCCCTCACTAACGTATACGATCTGTGGGTAACTGCAGCTATATGGTAAATGCCACCATCTTACACAGAGCAATTAGCAGTGAGCTTGGATGTGACTGCAGTTAGAAATGAAGAAATAAGAAAATATACTGGTCACACTAGTTTCTGGAGGTTGTCGTATACAATCTGTGGGTAACTGCAGCTATATAGTATATGCCACCCTCTTACACAGGGTAATTAGCAGAAAGCTTGGATGTGACTCACCACTTTTCCCCACCGCTGATTTGATTTTGAGTTTGAGTTTGACTTGGAGGTGCTGGGCTGCCCTGCCGCTAGCGTGTTGTCAGAGTGGGTCTTCAGTGCAGCTTGTGGCATCATCACTGATAAGCGCACCAGTCTGTCAACTGACATCGCTGACAGGCTGATGTTTATTAAAATGAACAAAGCCTGGATTTCACCTGAATTCAACTGCCCATCCGGGGAAAGCAGCTCAACATGAGGATTCTTCGTATATACTCTGCTCCTCCTTCAATTCTCAGCCAACAGCCAATTCTTGTTCCGCCATGCTGTGTCTGGCATATTTGTTGGGAGTCTCACCTGCTACTGCTTCTACCTGGGTCACACTGACCTCACCGACACGCTGTGTCTGGCATAATTGTTGGGAGGATTACCTGCTACCGCTTCTACCTGGGCCACTCTGTCCTCACAGCCACACTGTGTCTGGCATAATTGTTGGTAGGCTCACCTGCTACCAACTCTACCTGGATCACTATGTCCTCACCTCCACGCTGTGTCTGGCATAATTGTAGGAAGGCTCATTTGCTACCTCTTCTACCTGGGTCACTGTGTCCTCACCGCCATGCTGTGTCTGGCATAATTTTTGTATTACTCCAGAATGCTGGCTGGGACTTGCCGTGCAGCTACCACATTTTTAGAAGCACACTGTGGTGATCGTCTGCTGGCAGAAAGGGGACAGCAGGTGTTGCATACAGACCCCTAAGAAGTCCTCAGTACTTTTATATTATTATTCAAACTCAAATTCAAACTCAAATCAGTGGTGGGGAGTAATGGTGAGTCACATGATGAAGGGAAAGTTACCCCAACTGCTACAGTCAAATTCAAAGTCCAGACTGTTGCCCATTTAAAACCACTTAATTTGTGGATGAAAACACGCTGGGGGTGTGCTATGCCTTACCTTCATCCTTTCAAGTCACTGTTTAGCAGGCAGGATCAATCAGGTTGGTAGAAGCAGTAGTAGTGGGTGGGTTTTCCATCAAATTTAATTTAAATTTAGCGTAATGTTGCGATTAGGCAGCCCCAGAGGCATGCTGCCCCTGCTGTTTCCTGTCCATTTCCGTGGTGTTTTGTGGTGTCAGGCTAAATTTTTGGGTTGTTCATATGCTACCTCTCTTTTAATCTTTCACTGTGTGATCACTGCCATGCTAATGCCCAGAATTTGCCATAATGGTATGATTAGGTAGCCTCAGAGGCATCCATGCATGCTGCCCCTACTGTTTCCTGTCCATTTCCGTGGTGTTTCCATCATTTTCTGAGTTTAACAAGTTTTCACACGACTTTCCCTCTGCCGAGCTTGGGTCCCCTGCAAAAATGGTCGAGTTTCCCATTGACTTCAACGTGGTTGGTTACTCGAAACGAGCACCCGATTATCGGGAAATATTCGTCTCGAGTTACGAGCACCCGAGCATTTTAGTACTCGCTCATCACTACACAGTCATGATTTGTGTAAGTGCCCATTACACTCATCTCAACACAGGTCACATATCCTGCTATGCTTCAGCTTTCTTGTATTTTCCTCCGCTTTTCTCCAAACCATCAGTCATAAAGTGCAAGAAAATAAGAGAAATTGTAGCCATATGTCAGTTGTACTTCCCTTCTATTTGTCAAGATGTTTCGTTCTCTTTTACTATCAAAACTTTTGACTTATCTTTATGACATGTTGAAAGTTTTGTCGAGTGACAGTGACACTTTAAGACAAACTCCAGTAGTTCCAATGCATTCTGGGCCTGGTACATGCTGCCTCTAGTAATTATAGTGCTTGAAAAGCACTATATTGTAATCTGTATTCTTCTTCTTCCGCTTTGTGCACACACTCAGTTCAAACTGCGTTTCGAAGCCCTCGGCGGTGTGTGGTGTGCTATCTATTTTTAGTTTCGATTGGATTTGTCGTTTTTAAGAAATTTACGTTTAAAGACCGCTAATTTCCCATAGAAAATAATGGCCCATTGCAAATAATGGCCACACTCTAACCGCTAACAGCCAATCACAGCACATATGCAAATAGCTGAAATATAGCAGCCAATAGGAACTCTAAGGTCTCGTCAGGCAATGTATCACACCATCCAGAGTCACATGTCCACTATTGGCCAATAGAAGATGTAATATATGGAAGGTCCTTAACGATTTTGTCTCACTGACATGAGTAAGATTGTCATGGTAACCAAGCAATGATCTTTACCATTATAAGTACCCAGATTGCTCTTAAAGGAACCCAAGTCGCTCTTAAAGGGACCCAAGTCTCTCTTAAAGGGACGGGAGCAATGTCGCTCTTAAAGGGACCCAGAGCGCCCTTAAAGGAACCCAAGTCACTCTTAAAGGGACCCAAGTCTCTCTTAAAGGGACGGGAGCAATGTCGCTCTTAAAGGGACCCAAGTCGTTCTTAAAGGTACCAAGTCGCTCTTAACCCTTTAAGGAGGGGGCACATTTTCGTTTTTGCGTTTTCGGTTTTTCCTCCTTGTGTTTAAAAGGCCATAACACTTGCATTTTTCCACCTAGAAACCCACATGAGCCCTTATTTCTTGCGTCACTAATTGTACTTTGCAATGACAGTCTGAATTTTTGCATAAAGTGCGAAACCAGAAGAAAATTCAAAGTGTGGTGAAATAAAAAAAAAAAAAACAACATTTCTATTATTTGGATGGTATTTGTTTTTACGGCATTCCCCTGGGGTAAAACTGACTTGTTATGCATGTTCCTCAAGTTGTTACGATTAAAACGATATATAACATGTATAACTTATATTGTATCTGATGGCCTGTAAAATATTCAAACCATTGTTAACAAATATACGTTACTTAAAATCGCTCCATTCCCCGGCTTATAGCACTTTTATCCTTTGGTCTATGGGGCTGTGTCAGGTGTCATTTTTTGCGCCATGATGTTTACTTTCTATCGGTACCTTGATTGCGCATATACGACTTTTTGATCGCTTTTTATTAAATTTTTTCTGGATTTGATGCGACCAAAAATGCGCAATTTTGCACTTTGGGATTTTTTTGCGCTGAAGCCGTTTATCGTGCGAGATCAGGAATGTGATTAATTAATAGTTCGGGCGATTACGCACACGGCGATAGCAAACATGTTTATTTATTTATTTGTTTGTTTACTTTTATTTAAAACCTGGGAAAAGGGGGGTGATTCAAAATTTTATATGGGGAGGGGGCTTTTTACTATTAACAACACTTTTTTTTTTTTTTTACACATATACTAGAGGCCCCCCCTGGGGTTAGGGTTATTCC
This sequence comes from Dendropsophus ebraccatus, assembly GCF_027789765.1. Taxonomy (NCBI): domain Eukaryota; kingdom Metazoa; phylum Chordata; class Amphibia; order Anura; family Hylidae; genus Dendropsophus; species Dendropsophus ebraccatus. The sequence goes on along the minus strand of NC_091460.1, from coordinate 9,295,922 downwards.
CCCTGGGGTTAGGGTTATTCCCCTGGGTTAGGGTTATTCCCCCTGGGGTTAGGGTTATTCCCCCCTGGGGTTAGGGTTATTCTCCCTGGGGTTAGGGTTATTCCCCCCTGGGGTTAGGGTTATTCCCCCTAGGGGACTTCTAGTATATACACTTTGATCTCTCATTGAGATCTTTGCTGTATAGTTATAGTTATACAACCTGGGTTAATAATGATGCGACCGATTGGTTCTCCCCCTGTAGAGGTACCAGGCAGGGTTGCCCTCTCTCCCCCCTTCTTTTTGTTTTTTATATAGAGCCTCTGGCAACTCTTATTAGATCATCCCCGGAGTTTGTGTGGTTTGGACTTAGAGGAGAAGCGGAAAAAGTACTGCTATATGCGGATGACATTCTGTTATTTGTTAGGGGGGGAGAGAGTGCAATCCAAAAGGCGGTTGGGTTAGTGGATAGATTTGGCACCTTGTCAGGCCTGGAGGTAAATTGGAGCAAGTCTGTGTTGCTCCCTCTTGAACCAGATGTCTCACTAAAGGAATTAAAAATCTCGGTTTTGCCATTTGGGGGAAGTTTTGAATATTTAGGTGTCCAAATATCAGGTAAGGCTGAGGATTTTCTTGAGCTGAACCTTCTGCCCTTGCGGAAGAGGGTTCAGGCTAAGCTTAGTTTTTGGTCACAATTGACCATTTCTATGGTGGATAGGATGGCCTTAATAAAAATGGTTACTCTCCCGCAGGTATTGTATTTTTTATTTTCCTCTCCAACTTGGATTCCCAGGTCATGGTTTGAGAAATTAACCACTATGCTTAACTCTTTCATTTGGAACGGAAGGCCTAGATTGAAATATAAAAACTTTACTGGAAGGCTGGAAGAGGGAGGTTTCGGGATGCCGGATTTCTTTATTTATTACTTAGCTATTGGAGCACAGGATTTACACAAGGGACGGAAGTCCCCTATCTTAAGGTATATTTTGGATCACACTCATTGGGGTTTTGAAGATGCTTTTGTTGGGGCAGATGCTGGTTTTGGTGGTTGTAAAATTTTGGTTCAGGTGGAGAAATACTATAATATTTGGAAGCATTTAAAAAAGATATGTAATTGTCATTCTAATTTTAGTTTCTCTTCACTCTGGGGGAATATTGCAATTAGAGAATTTTTGAAGATTCCAGAACCTCGCTTCTGGATAAATAGAGGTTTGAAGTGTATTAGTCAATTGGTGATAGATGGTTCTTTGATCTCTTTTGAAGAATGTAAATTGCACTATAAAGTATATGATTCACAGTATTTTTGGTATGCACAACTGTTTAATGCTTTTCAGTTCTCGGGTGATGGGTGTAGTTGGCATATAGAATCTCACCCTTTTTTTGAGTATCTTAGGAACCTCCCCAACGGTAAGAAAGTAATGTCAGGCATATATAGATATCTGGTTCGGGAGAGGAGCAACCTGTTTTTGTCCAAAATGAGAGATAAGTGGGCCCTTAGGATAGGCGACATAAGTGACTCTCAGTGGGAAGAGATGAAGCGTAATTTAAGTTTATTATCTGTTAGCATCTCACATCGCTTGATTTATTTTAAAATCATGTATAGAGTATATTTTTCCCCGGAAAAGTTGTTTCTGATGGGGTGTAGAGAGGACTCAAGGTGTCCAAAATGTCAGCAAGAACATGCGGATTTTTTTCATTTATTGTGGGATTGTTCATCTGTCCAGGTTTTCTGGAAAGAAGTGATTGATTTTATGGCAAACCATATGGGTATGACGATTACGGATGATATTTTCCCAGTTATTCTAGGGGCATTCTCTGCTAAGGAAGCCGATAGCAGGATTATTAATAAACTTACTTCACTGGCCAGGGTTTTAATTTCTAGGTGCTGGATGGGTCCCTCTCCCCCGGTCTTTCGGGAATGGGAACTTTTAGTGGATAGGGTATACAATTATGAAAAATTTCTGGCTAAAAAACAATCTAGTAAGTTTTTTGTTCGTTTTTGTAAGACATGGGAGAAGTGGGAAAAAGTAAGGTCCAGGGTCCCTGAGGGATAGATGGGTATGTGCACATGGCCTCCTTCTGTGTTTTTTTTCTTTTTTTTTTTCTTTTCTTCTCCTCTGCTGGATATGGGGGTGGGGGTGGGGTTGTTTTGGGGTTAGGATAAAAAGATGACTGTTAACTCTCTAATATTATGTTGATCTTTGTTCTTTTTTTTTATTCAATTGTTGTGAATCTATTTTTTTGTTATTGTATAATAAAGAGGTTTAAAATTAAAAAAAAAAAAAATTAAAAAAAAAAAGAGTGAAATGGGTCCCTTTAAGAGCGATCTGGGCCCCTTTAAGAGCGAAATGGGTCCCTTTAAGAGCGACCTGGGTCCCTTTAAGAGTGAAATGGGTCCCTTTAAGAGCAAAATGGGTCCTTTTAAGAGCGAAATATGTCCCTTTAAGAGCAAAATGAGTCCTTTTAAGAGCGACCTGGGTCCCTTTAAGAGCGAAATAAGTCCCTTTTAAGAGCGAAATGGGTCCCTTTAAAAGCGACCTGGGTCCCTTTAAGAGCGAAATGGGTCCCTTTAAGAGCGAAATTGGTCCCTTTAAAAGCGATCTGGGTCCCTTTAAGAGCGATCTGGGTCCCATTAAGAGCGATCTGGGTCCCTTTAAGAGCGACCTGGGTCCCCTTAAGAACGACCTGGGTCCCTTTAAGAGCGACCTGGGTCCCTTTAAGAGCGACCTGTGTCTCTCTAAGAGCGACCTGGGTCCCTTTAAGAGCAAAATATGTCCCTTTAAAAGCAAAATGGGTCCCTTTAAGAGCGAAATTGGTCCCTTTAAGAGTGAAATTGGTCCATTTAAGAGCGACCTGGGTCCCTTTAGGAGCAAAATATGTCCCTTTAAGAGCGAAATATGTCCCTTTAACCCCTTAAGGACAGAGCCTGAAATGGCCTTAATGACAGAGACAAATTTTATGAAGATGACCAGTGTCACTTTATTCATTAATAACTTTGGGATGCTTTTACCTATCCGGCTGATTCTGAGATTGTTTTCTTGTGACATATTGTACTTTACATTTCTGGTAAATTGGAGTCGATACTCATAACGAATCTTTATGAAAAAACCCTACATAATGTGAAAAAAAGCATTTTTCCAACTTTGAAACTTTTTTGCTTATACAGAAAATGGTTATACCACATAAATTATATATTAAATAGCATTAGCAACATGTCTACTTTATGTTGGCAGCTTTTATTAAACAATCTTTCATTTTTTTTAGACAATAGAAAGCTTAAAACATTAACAGCAAATTTCCAAATTTTCAGTAAAATTTCAAAATCAGATATTTTTAGGGACCTGTTCAGGTTTAGGCTGGGTTCACACGCTGTAACTGTGCGGCTGTATTTTTTATGCGGCTGTAAATGTGCGGGTGAAACTCCGGCCGTGGGAAAAAATAGACATGCGGCTCAAAACATACGGTCATTTACTTGGAAATCTGGTTCAACTAAAAATACCAAATAAAATGTTAAGAAAGTGATGGAAACACCTCTGGATGCATCTGGGAAAGCAGGGAAACAATTTACATGAATCGCTATTACCGGGGTTTGCGATCCTCTGCACTATAGCCGATGTCTCTCATGGTTAATATATTGAATTAATAAAACACATTTTCTGTCTAATAAAGTCCCTTTTATTGTTCAATAATTAAATGTAAACGATTCCATCATTTTGCAATTAAATATACAGTTAAAATAAATATATATATAAATAAATGTATATTTATATATATATTTATTTTTTGACAGTATATTGAATTGCACATTGAATTGTGTTTTCTTAATTAAATATTAATTAGTACAGGAAGCTCCATAAGCCGTTAATTCATATGCCGGCAATAGAGCATTCTGTACTAATCATCACTTTACTTTACTCAAAACATCAAATGTTTCTTCTAATTATGTTATCACAATAGCATTATTAGAAGAAACATTTAGAATTATATGTGCGCTCAGCTGATTGGCTGTTCGGCTGAGCGCACATATAATAAGCCGGTCCGCAGTACAGTCACTTCATTGTGCTGCGGACCAGCGAAGAGGACACATCGGGGTGAGTATAGAGCTCTCCGCACCCCCTCCCCGGCACTGCACCCCTCCCAGCAAGGAAGGGGGGGTCAGTTAACCCCTTCCTTGCTGGGATGGGTGCAGTCTGACATCAGTCTGGCCCCCCGGGGGTTTAGGGGGATGCAATACATCCTCCCTTAACCCCTTGGGGATCAGACTGTAAGCAGCGATCTGTAAAGATGCTGCATACTGTAAGGTGCACAACACCGCTCACAATGATGGGTGTTGTGCTCCTGTTTGTGTTTTTTTTGTGTGTTTCTCCCTTTTTGTTTTTCAGATATCGGTATCCTGGGGATTACGTCGGATTCCATGGACTACGTCGATGACCAGCGGTTGTTCTTTGAATTTTTTAAATAAAATGGTCAATGAAGGGTGTGGGGGTGTTTTTATTTGAATAAAATATTTTTTAAACTTGTGTCTTGTCTTTATTTCTTTACTTTTTAGACTTAGTAGTGGAAGCCGTCTAATAGACGGAATCCATTACTAAGTTGGGGCCTAGTGTTAGCCGGTATAAAATGGCTAACACTAACCCCCTATTATTACCCCAGTACCCAATGCCACCAGGGGTACTGGGAAGAGCCGGGTGCCAGTGGTCCCGGAGCGTCAAAATTGGCGCTCCTGGACCGGGCGGCAGCAGGCTGGTAAGATTTAGGCTGGGGAGGGCCTAAACCAATGGCTCTTCCCACCCTGGTGTTACCAGGCTGCTGTCGTTTGGTTTTTAACCCGGCTGGTTATAAAAATAGGGGGGACCCTATGCTTTTTTAATTATTTATTTATTTAAAAAAAAAAACGCATAGGGTCCCCCCTATTTTTATAACCAGCCGGGTTAAAAACCAAACGACAGCAGCCTGGTAACACCAGGGTGGGAAGAGCCATTGTTTTAGGCCCTCCCCAGCCTAAATCTTACCAGCCTGCTGCCGCCCGGTCCAGGAGCGCCAATATTGACGCTCCGGGACCACTGGCACCCGGCTCTTCCCAGTACCCCTGTTGGCATTGGGTACTGGGGTAATAATAGGGGGTTAGTGTTAGCCATTTTATACCGGCTAACACTAGGCCCCAACTTAGTAATGGATTCCGTCTATTAGACGGCTTCCACTACTAAGTCTAAAAAGTAAAGAAATAAAGACAAGACACAAGTTAAAAATTTTTTTTATTCAAATAAAAACACCCCCACACCCCTCATTGACCATTTTATTTAAAAAATTCAAAGAACAACCGCTGGTCATCGACGTAGTCCATGGAATCTGACGTAATCCCCAGGATACCGATATCTGAAAAACAAAAAGGGAGAAACACACAAACAGGAGCACAACACCCATCATTGTGAGCGGTGTTGTGCTCCTTACAGTATGCAGCATCTTTACAGATCGCTGGTTACCGTCTGACCCCCAGGTGGTTAAGGGAGGATGTATTGCATCCCCCTTAACCCCCGGGGGGCCAGACTGATGTCAGTCTGCACCCATCCCAGCAAGGAAGGGGTTAAGTGACCCCCCTTCCTTGCTGGGAGGGGTGCAGTGCTGGGGAGGGGGTGGGGAGAGCTCTATACTCACCCCGATGTGTCCTCTTCGCTGGTCCGCAGCACAATGAAGTCACTGTACTGCCGACCGGCTCATTATATGTGCGCTCAGCCGAACAGCCAATCAGCTGAGCGCACATATAATTCTAAATGTTTCTTCTAATAATGTTATTGTCATAACATAATTAGAAGAAACATTTGATGTTTTCATTAAAGTAAAGTGATGATTAGTACAGAATGCTCTATTGCCGGCATATGAATTACCGGCTTATAGAGCTTCCTGTACTAATTAATATTTAATGAATAAAACACATTTTCTTGGAAATAAATTCAGTTTCGTTGGTCAATAATTTAATTCTAACGAATCCATCATTGTGCAATTAAATATACTGTCAAAAAATAAATATATAGATAAATATACATTTATTTATATATCTATTTTTTTTTAACAGTATATTTAATTGCAAAATGATGGATTCGTTAGAAATAAATTATTGATCAACGAAAGTGTCTTGATTACAAATAAAATGTCTTTGATTAATTTAATATATTAACTATTAGAGGCATCGGCATTCGGCATCATTGCCGGCTATTTTTGAAGTACTCCGTATGGACCGCCTGTCAATCCTCGGCCGCATGTCCAGCCGCAAACAATGGTCTTGTTCATTTTTTACGGGTCCGTTTACGATAGGGCCGTAGATTCAGAGATAGTGTGCACTGTGCAGCCGCATATCCTATACTTCCCAGCATACACACGAACCACCAAAAATACCGCCGCACAATTACAGCCGCACATACAGCCGCACTCTTACAACGTGTGAACCGAGCCTAAAAGTGTATTTGAAGGGCCTGTATGTTAGAAAGCCCCACAAAGCACCCCATTTCAGAAACTGCACCCCCCACACTCTGCAAAAGCATATCCAGAAAGTGTTTTAACCCTTTAGGGGAGTCACAGAAATAAAAGCTAAGTGTGTAAGAAATTTGAAAATTTCAATTTTTTGTGCAGAGATTTTATTGTAATCCAATATTTTTCATAATTATAAACCTATTACCAGAGAAATGCACCCCAATAATTATTGCCCCGTTTCTGCAGTTTATAGAAATACCCTATATGTGGCCCTATTGCGCTATTTGACGCAACCACAAGCCTCAGATATAAAGGAGCGCCTAGTGAATTTCAATGCTTCCGTTATATTTGGTCATTTTTGACTGTACCACTTCAGGTTGGCAGAGGCTCTGGGGTGCCAAAACCTAAAACACCCCTAAAGGGACACCATTTAGAAAACTGCACCCCTCAAGGAATGTAACAAGGGGTGCGGTGGGTATTTGGACCCCACAGGTGCTTCACAGATTTTCCGAACAATATGGCGTGAAAAAAGAAAAATTTATTTTTTACACTAAAACGTTGTTCTAGCCTTCAATTTTTCATTTTCTTAAAGGGAAAAGAGGGGAAAAAAAAGACACAAAATGTGTAGCGCAGTTTCTCCCGAGTACGGAAATACCCCACATGTGGACATAAAGTGCCAAGTGGGCGCAGGACGAGCCTCCAAAGGGAAGGAGCGACAATTGGCTTTTGGAAGCTGAATTTCACTGGAATGGATTTCAAGGGCCATGTCGCATTTACAGAGCCCTCGTGCTGCCAAGACACTGGAAACCCCCCACAAGTGACCTCATTCTGGAAACTACACCCCTCAAGGAATCTAACAAGGGATGCAGTGAGCATATGGACCCCACTGGTGACGGGCACTAATGTGGAACAATGTGCCGTGAAAGGGAAAATTTTAATTTTTTCACTTTCATGGCACAAATGTGCCCGTCATCAAGGGGTCCATATCCTCATTGCACCCCTTGTTAGATTCCTTGAGGGGTGCAGTTTCCAGAATGGGGTCACTTGTGGGGGGTTTCCAGTGTTTTGGCAGCACGAGGGCTCTGTAAATGCAACATGGCGTTCATCATCCATTCTGGCCAAATCCAACCTCCAAAATCCAAATGGCGCTCCTTCCCTTCGGAGGCTTGCCCTGCGCCCACATGGCGCTTTATGTCCACATGTGGGGTATTTACGGACTCGGGGGAAATTGCTCTACACATTTTGTTTTTTTTTCTCTCTCTTAACCCCTTGTGAAAATGATAAATTCAAGGCTAAACCAACATTATAGTGTAAAAAATGTAATATTTCTTTTTCACGCCACATTGTTCCACATTTGTGCCCGTCACCAGTGGGGTCCATATGCCCACTACACCCCTTGTTACATTCCCTGAGTGGTGTAGTTTCCATAATGGGGTCACTTGTGGGGGGTTTCAACTATCTTGGCAAAACAGGGGCCTTTTGAATGCAACATGGCCCCTCGAAATCCATTCCATCCAAATCCAGCCTTTAAAAACCAAATGGCGCTCCTTCCCTTCGGAGGCTTACCCTGCACCCGCATGGCACTTTATGTCCACATGTGGGGTATTTTCGTACTCAGGGGAAATTGTGCTACACATTTAGTGTTTTTTTTTATCTTTTAGCCCCTTGTGAAAATGAAAAAATCATGACAAGATTAATGATTTAGAGTAAAAATTTTACAAAAATTACACTAAATGTTGGTCTAGCCTTGATTTTTTCCATTTCCACAAAGGGTTAAAAAAGAAAATGAACACAAAACGTGTAGGGTAATTTCCCATGAGTACGAAAATACCCAACATGTGGGCATAATGTGCCATATGGGCACAGGGCAAGCCACCAAAGGGACAGAGCGCCATTTAGAGGCTGGAATGGAGAATGGAGGCCATGTCGCATTTACAAAGCTCCTGTGCTGCGAGGACAGTAGAAACCCCCCACAAGTGACCCCATTCTGGAAACTACACCCCATAAGGAATCTAACAAGGGGTGCAGTGAGGATATGGACCCCACTGGTGACAAGCACTTACGTAGAACATGTGCCGAGAAAATAAAAAATACAATTTTTTTCATTTTCACGTCCCAAATGTGGCCGTCACCAGGGAGCCATATCCATGCTGCCCCCTTGTTAGATTCCTTATCGGGTGTAGTTTCCAGAATGGGGTCACTTGTGGGGGGTTTCTACTGTCCTGGCCGCACAGAGGCTTTGTAATTGCATTATGGCATCCTCTAATGGGAATGGCGGCCATACCTACTTAGCTGGGGAAAAGGGACAATTCTAATTTATTTGGGGGTATTAGGCTAATTATTAGTTTATAAGGTTGAAAATGACAGGTGTCCATCAAATTCAACCTGTGTTGACCCAGAGGAAGGCAAAAAACCCTCGTGAGGCAGACAACAGTAGCCTCATCACAGGGGAAAAATTACTTCCCGACTCCATAATGGCGATCAGAATAATCCCTGGATCAACGTGACCCCTGAAATAGGAATAAGGGACATTAGAAAATGTAGAACCCCAATGACGTGTGGTACGCCTTGAAGCGATCCAGTATGCAGAGGCTGGGGTGATCAGGACAGGTGTCACACGGGAAAATGGTGTCCTTCCTGATCCCCCTGTTACCCCACACTCTGTACTTCTTCTGGGGTCTCCTGTTTTCCAGTGTGGGGGACGTCACCTGGAAAGTGTTGCCCTTGTGCGATACGGGGTCCTTCATATCCAGAAGCGCTGGGTCCGCTCCATGGCTGCTAAATATTAGGGCTTTATTACTACTTCTGATATGTTCGGATCGTGCCGCAAGCTACAGGGCAGCGAGGGACCGGAAGAGGGGGTGCTGGTATAAAAGTTATCCCCGTACAGGTGGTAACCTTTATCCAGCAGTGGGAAGATCAGTTCCCGGATAATCTTCCCACTTGTTCCGAGGATGGGGGGGGAGGGGGCATCTGGGGGCTGGATTCGGGTGTCCTTTCCTACATACACTCTAAGGGTACGTGCACACTGCGGAATCGCGACAGATAACCCTTCATGCATTCCGCAGTTGGCACCGTGATGCAGGCGTGCGTCTCCACACGTGTCATAGACTCCATTCTATGCACGGGCGGATTCCGCTCTCCGTCCAACGTATTCATTCTTTGGATGGACGATGGAATCCGCCCATGCATAACATGGAGTCTATGAAACGGGTAGAGCGCCCGCATCAGTCCGCCGGCGGGTGCCGGCTGCGGAATGCACAAAGGGTTATCCTTTGCCATTCCGCAGTGTGCCTGTACCCTAAATCTGTAAGAGTACCCTGAGGTACACTCACAGAGTTTGTAGAATTTCACACCATACCGTCATCTCTTATTGGAACGGTAGTGGCGGAAAAGACGTGTCTGGGGGGCAGCGTACGCTACGCTACCCCCCAGACATGTCACTGGATGATGAGGATGATGAGGATGAATGGAGGAAAGAAGGATCCCCCCCCATTCATCCTCACTGGCTGTTTCGGTGTCGGAGGCAATAATAACGTATCCCTCTGACGCCGAAAACACCCTGGGGGCCATCTTTATACGGGGTTTGGTATATGGGGTATGTAGTGGTGTAGTGTCAAACTTTATTCAATGTAGTGTGGTGTAATGTAGTGTTTTTAACGTGTTTTTTTTTACAGTAAGTATAAAAAAAACCTATGCCAACAAAGGCATTGCTGATAAATGCCGCACTTATGTGCGGCACTTATCAGCAGACCGTGGCAGTAGGATATAGAAAAAAAAGACCTACGCCAAAAAGGAGGAGTTGCTGATTAGCAGCGCACTTTCGTGCGATGCTGATCAACACTCAGCGGCGATAGGGTGCGGAAAATAGAAAAAAAAAATTGGGGAAAAAAAAAGCTTTTTCTACATTCTGAACATCCCTGTACCTGCTGATAAGTGTATTACACATATCAGCCGCTAGGGGGCAGCAGAGCGCAAAATCCGGAAAAAGAAGAGGCTGGAGCCGAAAATAGCTGAAAAAAGCCGATGGGGACCGCCGGAAAGAGCCGAAGACCGAATGGGAAGACGGAGGACGCCGCGAACCCGGAAGACGCCGATCAGGACCCCGGGACAGGTGAGTAATGTACAAATAACTGCTCTGGACCCCTCAGCTACCTAGCTGAGGGGTCCAGAGCAGGTATTTACTATTTTGGGGGACTCTGATCACCGTGCCAATGGCCCGATCGCCGTTCACGGTGATTGGGCCGGTGGCACGGTGACCACCATTACTTTTTGCAGTAATGGCGGTCGGTGCCGTCTTAGGACAGCACCGACCGCCATTTTTTTCCGAAAGGTTCCGATCGCCGCTATTGGCTGATCTGAATTGATCAGCCAATAGCGGCGGTCATAAGCACGGGGGGTGTTAACCACCCCCCATGCCAAGAAGCTAAGATGGCCTGCTATGATTTATAGCAGGTTATCTTCTCCGATCGCTGTGTGCGAACACGCAGCGATCGGGGAAACATCGGGCGTAAATTTACGCCCTGATGCGTTAAGTACAAGGGCGCGAGGGCGTAAATTTACGCCCGGTGTCGTTAAGGGGTTAAGAGCGAAATTGGTCCCTTTAAGAGCAAAATTGGTCCCTTTAAGAGCGACCTGGGTCCCTTTAAGAGCAACCTGGGTCCCTTTAAGAGCGACCTGGGTCCCTTTAAGAGCGATCTGGGTCCCTTTAAGATCGACCTGGGTCCCTTTAAGATCGACCTGGGTCCCTTTAAGAGCGAAATAGGTCCCTTTAAGAGCGATCTGGGTCCCCTTAAGAGCGACCTGGGTCTTTTTAAGAGCGAAATATGTCCCTTCAAGAGCGAAATATGTCCTTTTAAGAGCAACCTGGGTCCCTTTAAGAGCGACCTGTTTCTCTCTAAGAGCGACCTGGGTCCCTTTAAGAGCAAAATATGTCCCTTTGAAAGCGAAATGGGTCCCTTTAAGAGCGAAATGGGTCCCTTTAAGAGCAACCTGGGTCCCTTTAAGAGCGACCTGAGTCCCTTTAATAGCGACCTAGGTCCCTTTAAGAGCGATCTGGGTCCCTTTAAGAGCGAACTGGTTCCATTTAAGAGCGATATGGGTCCCTTTAAGAGCGACCTGGGTCCCTTTAAGAGCGACCTGGGTTCCCTTAAGAGCGACCTGGGTCCCCTTAAGATCGACCTGGGTCCCTTTAAGAGCGAAATGGGTCCCTTTAAGAGCGATCTGGGTCCCCTTAAGAGCGACCTGGGTCCTTTTAAGAGCGAAATATGTCCCTTCAAGAGCGAAATATGTCCCTTTAAGAGCAACCTGGGTCCCTTTAAGAGCGACCTGTGTCTCTCTAAGAGCGACCTGGGTCCCTTTAAGAGCAAAATATGTCCCTTTAAAAGCGAAATGGGTCCCTTTAAGAGCGAAATGGGTCCCTTTAAGAGCGAAATGGGTCCCTTTAAGAGCGACCTGGGTCTCATTAAGAGCGACCTGAGTCCCTTTAATAGCGACCTGGGTCCCTTTAAGAGCGATCTGGGTCCCTTGAAGAGCAAAATGGGTCCCTTTAAGAGCGAAATATGTCCATTTAAGAGCAAAATGGGTCCCTTTAAGAGCGACCTGAGTCCCTTTAATAGCGACCTGGGTCCCTTTAAGATCGATCTGGGTCCCTTGAAGAGGAAAATGGGTCTCTTTAAGAGCAAAATATGTCCCTTTAAAAGCAAAATGGGTCCCTTTAAGAGCAAAATGGGTCCCTTTAAAAGCGACCTGGGTCCCTTTAAGAGCGACCTGAGCCCCTTTAATAGCGACCTGGGTCCCTTTAGGAGCGATCTGGGTCCCTTGAAGAGCGAAATGTGTCCCTTGAAGAGCGAAATGGGTCCCTTTAAGAGCGAAATATGTCCCTTTAAGAGCAAAATGGATCCCTTTAAGAGCGACCTGGGTCCCTTTAAGAGCGAAATTGGTCCCTTTAAGAGCGATCTGGGTCCCTTTAAGAGCGAACTGGTTCCATTTAAGAGCGATATGGGTCCCTTTAAGAGCAACCTGGGTCCCTTTAAGAGCGACCTGGGTTCCCTTAAAAGCGTTTTGGGTCCTCTTAAGATCGACCTGGGTCCCTTTAAGAGCGAAATAGGTCCCTTTAAGAGCGATCTGGGTACCCTTAAGAGCGACCTGGGTCCTTTTAAGAGCGAAATATGTCCCTTCAAGAGCGAAATATGTCCCTTTAAGAGCAACCTGGGTCCCTTTAAGAGCGACCTGTTTCTCTCTAAGAGCGACCTGGGTCCCTTTAAGAGCAAAATATGTCCCTTTAAAAGCGAAATGGGTCCCTTTAAGAGCGAAATTGGTCCCTTTAAGAGCGACCTGGGTCCCTTTAAGAGCGAACTGGTTCCATTTAAGAGCGATATGGGTCCCTTTAAGAGCAACCTGGGTCCCTTTAAGAGCGACCTGGGTTCCCTTAAGAGCGACCTGGGTCCCCTTAAGATCGACCTGGGTCCCTTTAAGAGCGAAATGGGTCCCTTTAAGAGCAACCTGGGTCCTTTTAAGAGCGAAATATGTCCCTTCAAGAGCAAAATATGTCCCTTTAAGAGCAACCTGGGTCCATTTAAGAGCATCCTGGGTCCCTTTAAGAGCGACCTGGGTCCTATTAAGAGCGAAATATGTCCCTTTAAGTGCAAAATTGGTCCATTTAAGAGCGACCTGGGTCCCTTTAAGAGCAACCTGGGTCCCTTTAAGAGCGATCTTTGTCCCTTTAAGAGCGAACTGGGTCCATTTAAGAGCGAACTGGTTCCCTTTAAGAGCAACCTGGGTCCTTTTAAGAGCGAAATATGTCCCTTTAAGAGCAACTTGGGTCCCTTTAAGAGCGAAATGGGTCCCTTTAAGAGTGAAATATGTCCCTTTAAGAGCGAAATGGGTCCCTTTAAGAGCAAAAAGGGTCCCTTTAAGAGCGAAATGGGTCCCTTTAAGAGCGAAATGGGTCCCTTTAAGAGCATCCTGGGTCCCTTTAAGAACGATCTGGGTCCCTTTAAGAGCGACCTGGGTCCCTTTAAAAGCGATATGGGTCCCTTTGAGGGTGCGTGCACACTACGGAATTGACGCGTATAACCCGCCGCAAATTTCTTCGTTCGTCCCCGCACGCGGCGGCGCGCATTTCCGCCTGTGCCATATACACTATTCTATGCACGGGCGGATTCCGCGTTCCGTCAAAAGAATTGACATGTCCCTTTAAGAGCAAAATATGTCCCTTTAAGAGCGAAATATGTCCCTTTAAGAGCAAAATATGTCCCTTTAAGAGCGACCTGGGTCACTATAAGAGTTACCTGGGTCCCTTTAAGAGCGAAATGGGTCCCTTTAAGCGTGAAATTGGTCCCTTTAAGAGCAAAATATGTCCCTTTAAGAGCAACTTGGGTCCCTTTAAGAGCGACCTGGGTCCCTTTAAGAGCGACCTGGGTCCCTTTAAGAGCGACCTGGGTCCCTTTAAGAGCAAAATTGGTCCCTTTAAGAGCGAATCGGGTCCCTTTAAGGGCGAAATTGGTCCCTTTAAGAGCGTCCTGGGTCCCTTTAGGAGCGACCTGGGTCCTTTAAAAGCGAAATATGTCCCTTTAAAAGCGAATTAAGTCCCTTTAAGAGCGAAATGGGTCCCTTTAAAAGTGACCTGGGTCCCTTTAAGAGCGAAATGGGGCCCTTTAACCCCTTAACGACATCGGGCGTAAATTTACGCTCCCGCGCCCTGGTACTTAGCGCATCAGGGCGTAAATTTACGCCCGATGTTTCCCCGATCGCTGCGTGTTCGCACACAGCGATCGGGGAAGATGGCCTGCTATAAATCATAGCAGGCCATCTTAGCTTCTCGGCACAGGGGTTGGTTATCACCCCCCGTGCTTACGATCGCCGCTATTGGCTGATCAATTCAGATCAGCCAATAGCGGCGATCGGAACCTTTCCGGGTCATCGGTGACCCGATGACCCTGAAAAAAATGGCGGTCGGTGCTGTCCGAGGACGGCACCGACCGCCATTACTGTAAAAAGTAATGGTGGTCACCGTGCCACCGGCCCGATCGCCGTTCACAGCAATTGGGCCGGTGGCACGGCGATCAGAGTCCCCAAAAATAGTAAATACCTGCTCTGGACCCCTCAGCTAGGTAGCTGAGGGGTCCAGAGCAGGTATTTGTACATTACTCACCTGTCCCGGGGTCCTGATCCGCGTCTTCCGGGTTCGTCTGCGTCCTCGTCTTCTCGTTCGGTCTTCGGCTATTTCCGGCGGTCCCGGCTTTTTTCGGCTCTTTTCCGCTCCAGCCTCGTCTTTTTCCGGATTTTGCGCTCTGCTGCCCTCTAGCGGCTGATATGTGTAATACACTTATGAGCAGCTACAGGGATGTTCAGAATGTAGAAAAAGTTTTTTTTGTTTTTTTTTTCCATTTTCTGCACCCTATCACCACTGAGTGTTGATCAGCATCGCACGAAAGTGGCGTAGGGCGTTTTGGCGTAGGGTGTTTTTTTTCTATATCCTACTGCCACGGTCTGCTGATAAGTGCCGGACATAAGTGCGGCATTTATCAGCAACTCTTTTGTTGGCGTAGGTTTTTTTTCTATACTTACTGTAAAAAAACACGTAAAAAACACTACATTACACCACACTACATTGAATAAAGTTTGACACTACACCACTACATACCCCATATACCAATCCCCGTATAAAGATGGCCCCCAGGGTGTTTTCAGCGTCAGAGGGATACGCTATTATTGCCTCCGACACCGAAACAGCAAGTGAGGATAAATGGGGGGCATCCTTCTTTCCTCCATTCATCCTCATCACTGTCATCATCCAGTGACGTGTCTTGGGGTAGTGTAGCGTACGCTGCCCCCCAGACACGTCCTTTCCGCCAGTACCATCCCAATAAGAGATCACAGTATGGCGTGAAATTCTACAAACTCTGTGAGAGTACCTCAGGGTACATTTACAGATTTCGAGTACGTGCACACTGCAGAATGGCGAAGGATAACCCTTTGTGCATTACACAGCTGGCACCCGCCGGCAGACTGATGCGGGCGCGTGTCTCCACACGTGTCATAGACTCCATTCTATGCACAGGCGGATTCCGTCGTCCATCGAAAGAATGAACACATTGGACGGAGAGTGGAATCCGCCCGTGCATAGAATGGAGTCTATGACACGGGTGGAGACGTGCGCCTGCATCAGTCCGCCGGCGGGTGCCAGCTGTGGAATGCACGAAGGGTTATCTGTTGCGATTCCGCAGTGTGCACGTACCCTTAGAGTGTATGTAGGAAGGGACACCCGAATCCAGCCCCCAGATGCCCCCAGATGACCCCTCCCCCCCATCCTCGGAACAAGTGGGAAGATCGTCCGGGAACTGATCTTCCCACTGCTGGATAAAGGTCACCACTACCTTTACGGGGATAACTTTTATACCAGCACCCCCTCTTCTGGTCCCTCGCTGCCCGAGCTACTGTAGCTTGCGGCACAATCCGAAAATATCAGAAGCAGTAATAGAGCCCTAATATTTAGCAGCCATGGAGCAGACTCAGCGCTTCTGAATATAAAGGACCCCGTATCGCACCAGGACAACATTTTCCTGGTGACGTCTCCCACACTGGAGAACAGGAGACCCCAGAAGAAGTGCAGAGTGTGACGTAACAGGGGGATCAGGAAGGACACCATGTTCCATTGTGACACCTATCCTGATCACCCCGACCTCTGCATACAGGATCACTTCAAGGCGCACCACACGTCATTGGGGTTCTACATATTCTAAATTCTGTCCCTTATTCCTATTTCAGGGGTCACGTTGATCCGGGGATTATTCTGATCGCCATTATGGAGTCGGGAAGAAATTTCCCCCCTGTGATGAGGCTACTGTCGTCTGCCTCACGAGGGGTTTTTGCCTTCCTCTGGATCAACACAGATTGAGTTTGATGGACACCTGTCATTTCCAACCTTATAAACTAATAATTGACCTAATACCCCCAAATAAATTAGAATTGTCCCTTTTCCCCAGCTAAATAGGTATGGCCGCCATTCCCATTAGAGGATGCCATGATGCAATTACAAAACCTCTGTGCGGCCAGGACAGTAGAGACCCCCCCACAAGTGACCCCATTCTGGAAACTACACCCCATAAGAAATCTAACAAGGGGGGCATCGGGGATATGGCCCCCTGGTGACTACCACATTTGGGACGTGAAAATGAAAAAAAATGGTATTTTTTATTTTCTCAGCACATGTTCTACATGTCTGCCTGTCACCAGTGGGGTCCATATGCTCACTGCACCCCTTGTTAGATTCCTTATGGGGTGTAGTTTCCAGAATGGGGTCAATTGTGGGGGGTTTCTGCTGTCCTGGCAGCACAGGAGCTTTGTAATTGCGACATGGCCTCCATCCTCCATTCCAGCCTCTAAATGGCGCTCTGTCCTTTTGGTGGCTTGCCCTGTGCCCATATGGCACATTATGTCCACATGTGGGGTATTTTCGTACTCAGGGGAAATTATCCTACACGATTTGTGTTTATTTTCTTTTTTAACCCCTTGTGGAAATGGAAAAAATCAAGGCTAGACCAACATTTAGTGTAATTTTTGTAAAATTTTTACTCTAAATCATTATTCTTGTCATGATTTTTTCATTTTCACAAGGGGTTAAAAGAAGAAAAAAACAAAATGTGTAGAGCAATTTCCCCCGAGTCCGTAAATACCCCACATGTGGACATAAAGCGCCATGTGGGCGCAGGGTAAGCCTCCGAAGGGAAGGAGCGCCATTTGGATTTTGGAGGTTGGATTTGGCTAGAATGGATGATGAACGCCATGTCGCATTTACAGAGCCCTCGTGCTGCCAAAACACTGGAAACCCCCCACAAGTGACCCCATTCTGGAAACTACACCCCTCAAGGAATCTAACAAGGGGTGCAGTGAGGATATGGACCCCTTGATGACGGGCACATTTGTGCCATGAAAGTGAAAAAATGAAAATTTTCCCTTTCACGTCACATTGTTCCACATTTGTGCCCGTCACCAGTGGGGTCCATATGCTCACTGAACCCCTTGTTAGATTCCTTGAGGGGTGTAGTTTCCAGAATTGGGTTACTTGTGGGGGGTTTCCAGTGTTTTGGCAGCACGAGGGCTCTGTAAATGCGACATGGCCCTTGAAATCCTTTCCAGTGAAATTCAGCTTCCAAAAGCCAATTGGCACTCCTTCCCTTTGGAGGCTCGTCCTGCGCCCCCTTGGCACTTTATCGCCACATGTGGGGTATTTCCGTACTCAAGAGAAACTGCGCTACATGTTTTGTGTCTTTTTTTGCCTCTTATCCCTGTAAGAAAATGAAAAATTGAAGGCTAGAACAACGTTTTAGTGTAAAAAATAAATTTTTCTTTTTTTCACGCCATATTGTTCGGAAAATCTGTGAAGCACCTGTGGGGTCCAAATGCTCACCGCACCCCTTGTTACATTCCTTGAGGGGTGCAGTTTTCTAAATGGTGTCCCTTTAGGGGTGTTTTTTAGGTTTTGGCACCCTAGAGCCTCTGCCAACCTGAAGTGGTACAGTCAGAAATGACCAAGTATAATGGAGGCGTTGAAATTCACTAGGCGCTTCCTTATATCTGAGGCTTGTGGTTGCGTCAAATAGCGCAATAGGGCCACATATGGGGTATTTCCATAAACTGCAGAAACGGGGCAATAATTATTGGGGTGCATTTCTCTGGTAATAGGTTTATAATTATGAAAAATATTGGGATTACAATAAAATCTCTGCACAGAAAATTAAAATTTTCTAATTTCTTACACACTTGGCTTTTATTTCTGTGACTCCCCTAAAGGGTTAAAAACACTTTCTGGATATGCTTTTGCACAGTGTGGGGGATGCAGTTTCTTTAATGGGGTGCTTTGTGGGGCTTTCTAGCATACAGGCCCCTCAAATACACTTTAAACCTGAACAGGTCCCTAAAAATATCTGATTTTAAAATTTTACAGAAAATTTGGAAATTTGCTGCAAATGTTTTAAGCTTCCTATCGTCTAAAAAAATGAAAGATAGTTTAATAAATGCCGCCAACATAAAGTAGACATGTTGCTAATGCTTTTTAATATATAATTTATGTGGTATAACCACTTTCTGTATAAGCAAAAAAGTTTCAAAGTTCGAAAAATGCACTTTTTTCACGTTATTAGGGGTTTTTTTTCATAAAAATTCGTTATAAGTATCGACTCCAACTTACCAGAAATGTAAAGTACAATATGTCACGAGAAAACAATCTCAGAATCAGCCGGATAGGTAAAAGCATCCCAAAGTTATTAATGAATAAAGTGACACTGGTCATATTCATAAAATTTGTCTCTGTCATTAAGGCCATTTCAGGCTCTGTCCTTAAGGGGTTAAGAGCGATCTGGGTCCCTTTAAGTGCGATCTGGGTCCCTTTAAGAGCCACCTGGGTCCCTTTAAGAGTGAAATTGGTCCCTGTAAGAGTGATCTGGGTCCCTTTAAGAGCGAAATGGGTCCCATTAAGAGCGACCGGGGTCCCATTAAGAGCGACCTGGGTCCCTTTAAGAGCGAAATGGGTCCTTTAAAGAGCGACCTGGGTCCTTTTAAGAGCGACCTGGGTTCCGTTAAGAGTGACCTGGGTCCCTTTAAGAACGAAGGGACCCACGTCGCTCTTAAAGGGACGGGAGCCAAGTTGCTCTTAAAGGGATGGGACCCAAGTTGCTCTTAAAGGGAAGGCACCCAGGATTAAAGTAAAATGGAAGTCACTGGTAAAGGAGCGCTCCTTTCATAGTTCTATCTCGTTATAGTGCTTGAAAAGCACTATATTGTAATCCGTATTCTTCTTCTTCTTCTTCCGTTTCTTCTTCCTCCAGCCATTTTTCTGCGCGTAATACAGCCCGAACCGCTTTGTGCACACACTCCGTTCAAACTGCGTTTCGAAGCCCTCGGTATTTTGAGGTGAGCTATCTATTTTTTCCTTTCGATCGGATTTGTCGTTTTTAAGAAATTTACGTTTAAAGACCCCAAATTTTCCATAGAAAATAATGGCCCATTGCAAATAATGGCAGCACTCTAACCGCTAACAGCCAATCACAGAACATATTCAAATAGCCGAAATATAGCAGCCAATAGGAACTCTAAGGTCTCGTCATGCAATGTATCACAACATCCACAATCACATGTCCACTATTGGCCAATAGAAGATGTAATATATGGAAGGTCCTTAACCATTTTGTCTCCCTGACATGAGTAAGATTGTTATGGTAACCGAGCAATGATCTTTACCATTATAAGTACCCAGATCACTCTTAAAGGGACCCAGGTCG
The DNA here is from genome assembly GCF_027789765.1 of Dendropsophus ebraccatus. Lineage (NCBI taxonomy): Eukaryota > Metazoa > Chordata > Amphibia > Anura > Hylidae > Dendropsophus > Dendropsophus ebraccatus. Next base: position 9,276,195 of record NC_091460.1, on the reverse strand, counting down.
CCCTTAAAGGAACGCAAGTCGCTCTTAAAGGGACCCAAGTCGCTCTTAAAGGGACGGGAGCCATGTCGCTCTTAAAGGGACCCAAGTCATTCTTAAAGGGAGCCAAGTCATTCTTAAAGGGAGCCAAGTCGCTATTAAAGGGATGGGACCCAAGTCGCTCTTAAAGGGTCCCATGTAGCTCTTAAAGGGATCCAAAACGCTCTTAAAGGGATGGGACCCAAGTTGCTCTTAAACGGAAGGGATGCATGTTGCTCTTAAAGGGACCCAAGTCCCTCCAAAAAGGTATGAGACCCATGTCGCTCTTAAAGAGACCCATGTCGCGGGAGCGACCTGGTTCCCTTTATGAGCGACCTAGGTACCTTTAAGAGCGACCTGGGTCCCTTTAAGAGCAACCTGGGTCCGTTTAAGAGCAATCTGGGTCCCTTTAAGAGTGAAATGGGTCCCTTTAAGAGCAATCTGGGTCCCTTTTAATAGTAACCTGGGTCCCTTTAAGAGCAACCTGGGTCCCTTTAAGAGCGAAATGGGTGCCTTTTAAAGCGAAATGGGTCCCTTTAAGAGCATCCTGGGTTCCATTAAGAGCGAAATGGGTCCCTTTAAGAGCGACCTGGGTCCCTTTAAGAGCAAAATATGTCCCTTTATGAGCAAAATGGGTCCTTTTGAGAGCGACCTGGGTCCCATTAAGCTTGAAATTGGTCCCTTTAAGAGTGAAATAGGTCCCTTTAAGAGTAAAATAGGTCCCTTTAAGAGAAAAATATGTCCCTCTAAGAGCAAAATGGGTCCCTTTTAGAGCGACCTGGGTCCCTTTAAAAGCGACCTGGGTCCCTTTAAGAGCAAAATCGGTCCCTTTAAGAGCAGAATTGGTCCCTTTTAGAGCGACCTGGGTCCCTTTAAGAGCGACCTGGGTCCCTTTAAAAGCAAAATATGTCCCTTTAAGAGCGAAATATGTCCTTTAAGAGCGATCTGGGTCTCTTTAAGAGCGAACTGGGTCCATTTAAGAGCGAATTGGGTCCCTTTAAGAGCAACCTGGGTCCCTTTAAGAGCAAAATGGGTCCCTTTAAGAGCAAAATAGGTCCTTTTAAGAGCGACCTGGGTCCCTTTAAGAGCGACCTGGGTTCCTTTAAGAGGGAAATGGGTCCCTTTAAGCTTGAAATGGGTCCCTTTAAGAGCGAACTGGGTCCCTTTAAGAGCGAACTGGGTCCCTTTAAGTGCGATCTGGGTCCCTTTAAGAGCGACCTTGGTCCCTATAAGAGCGATCTGGGTCCCTTTAAGAGCGACCTGGATCCTTTTAAAAGCGACCTGGGTGCCTTTAAGAGCGACCTGGGTCCCTTTAAGAGCGACCTGGATCCCTTTAAGAGCGAAATAGGTCCCTTTAAGAGCGACCTGGCTCCCTTAAGGAGCAATCTGGGTCCTTTTAAGAGCGAAATGGGTGCCTTTTAAAGCCAATTGGGTCCCTTTAAGAGCGACCTGGGTCCCTTTAAGAGCGACATATGTCCCTTTAAGAGCGACATATGTCCCTTTAAGAGCAAAATGGGTCCTTTTAAGAGCGACCTGGGTCCCTTTAAGCGTGAAATTGGTCCCTTTAAGAGTTTAAGAGTGAAATAGGTACCTTTTAAGAGTGAAATAGGTCCCTTTAAGAGTGAAATAGGTCCCTTTAAGAGCAAAATATGTCCCTCTAAGAGCAAAATGGTTCCCTTTAAGAGCGACCTGGGTCCCTTTAAAAGCGACCTGGGTCCCTTTAAGAGCGACCTGGGTTCCTTTAAGAGCGACCTGGGTTCCTTTTAAGAGCGACCTTGGTCCCTTTAAGAGCGAAATGTGTCCCTTTAAGAGCAACCTGGGTTCCTTTAAGAGCGACCTGGATCCCCTTAAAAGTGACCTGGGTCCCTTTAAGAGCAACCTGGGTCCCTTTAAGAGCGAAATAGGTCCCTTTAAGAGTGAAATTGGTCTCTTTAGTAGCGACCTGGGTCCCTTTAAGAGCAACCTGGGTCCCTTTAAGAGCAAAATGGGTCCTTTTAAGAGCGACCTGGGTCCCTTTAAGAGCAACCTGGGTCCCTTTAAGAGCGAAATATATCCCTTTAAGAGCAAAATGGGTCCCAGTAAGAGTGTAATGGGTCCCTTTAAGAGCAAACTGGGTCCCCGTAAGAGTGAAATGGGTCCCTTAAAGAGCGAAATGGTTTCCTTTAAGAGCGACCTGGGTCCCTTTAAGAGCGACCTGGGTCCCTTTAAGAGCTACCTGGGTCCCTTTAAGAGCGACCTGGGTCCCTTTAAGAGCGACCTGGGTCCCTTTAAGAGCGACCTGGGTCGTTTTAAGAGCGACCTGGGTCCCTTTAAGAGCGACCTGGGCCCTTTTAGGAGCGAAATGGGTCCCTTTAGGAGCGAAATGGGTCCCTTTGAGAGCGATCTGAGTCCCTTTAAGGGTCCCTGGTCCCTCTTAAAGGGACAGGACCCAAGTAGCTCTTAAAGGGACGAGACCCATGTCACTGTTAAAGGGACCTAGGTCGCTCTTAAAGGGACGGGACCCCACTTCAATTGGATAATAGAACTTTATTGTGCCAGTTCTCATAATCGTATTGCAACGTTTCAGCTCGTAGTCCCGAGCCTTTTTCAAGCATAAAATTAGGCTGTACAGATGCCGTTTTATATCACAACACACCAATCAAAAACAACAATGAATTAAAAGCATCCAATGGGAAATGAGGAGTGGGCGGTACATGTCATGATATCGCTCATAATCACATAACTCCTTACAGGGCTGCTGCTGCCCTAGGCACTAAACCTGAAGACGCCCCATCTTCACGCACCAATTGGCCTTGCCAGACCTTACCAATACCACCATACCCCCACCCCCCCTGGAAAAGACACCAGATTTACTGGCAAGTCTGAACAGGAGGAGGGAGACTAAAAAAATTAAAACAAAAAAAAAAGTTTTTTTCCTTCCCCTGCTCCCTGGTGCTGCCCCCCTGCAAGGTCCTGCCCTAGGCACCGGACCACAGGTGCCTAGTGGTAAATACGGCCCTGACTCCTTATAGAGCATAATTGTAAGAGCCTTACATATTCATAGTCCATCTACACCCTTCATTACACTCCATCGTGTCCTCCGATCCTCCCGGCTATGAGATCCTGCACCTTTACGATCCTCATGTTGACCAGGACATTCAGCTTGTCAACAAACCAACAGTGGCTGCGCATAGTATACCCTGCAATTGGCTGTTGTATTGACGTCAGCGACTCATCATCGTCACGTGTATCTTCCCCGTTCTGCAACTGGCTGTTATGATGACACCAGCAGCTCGTCATCATCACGTGTTCCTTCTCCGCTCTGCAGTGCTACAGCGTCATTGTAGTCATAGTGCAATGCCCTGGCCCCTGGGGGCCACTTCCGCAGTGCTGTTGTTATGAGCGGGCAATAACCGGGGCAGCTGCAGGGTGTATACTTGTCACGGTATAGTCCTGAGGGCGGCACAGCTGTAGGGCCGGTCTGTGGAATCTGCGGGTGATGATGGGCATGCGATTCCTCGCTGCACCTAGTCAGGGCACCAGTTAGTGGACACCAATGCCAGGGTTCAGTAACAGCGGTTTTATTATAGATGAGGTAACTAGTAGCAATAGTTATGTGCGGATGCAACCGGGTATATAGCAGGCTTTGACCAATAAGGCAGGAGTGGTGCTGCATAGGCTGTGAGAATACGTGCCGGATGATGGGAGTAGGAGTATGAGAGAGATAGCGTTGCTGGGTAGTTTAACTTGAGAAGAATACTTGCTGTGAATCCTTGCAGCGATGAGGAGAGATAACGGAATGATACCCAGATGAGAGAGAAGACTCCGGACACTTGAGCAGGCAGATACAGCCGAAGACTGGAATACAGCAGAGCACTCGATCCACACTTCTATTGGTGAAGTGGGACCTGCAAAAGTCCAACTCCTCTGAGGTAGGAGAGGGACGACACACACCACCTCCTTGCTTGGAAGCAGGGGGAAGACTAACTTGTTAGGAGGAAGTGGGAGGTCACATGTTTGCTCCTGGCCAGAGCTAGTCGGCCATTGGAGGAACCATGGTTACAGGGCACTGGCACGGTCACGTGATCAACAGCCTTGCATACCACTGTACAATATAATAATACGCAGGAATACATGAGAATATGCATGAGAATGCACATTACCAGAGAATACTAGGGGAAAACCAGCAGCAGTTGCAGTGCAAACACTTACCAGAACAGGCATGGACACAGCAATAGAAATGGGCATAATAGGAGTAGTTCTGGGACACTGCAATAGCGACCCGCGATGCTTACTCCAGCTGAGCACTAAGCCCATTACCACAGCAACTCAGGAAGCTCCAAGTCCTTCAGCCGCTTAGCCATGGGATAAAGCGCTGCATAGATCGATTGTTAGCCAACATCCAGTCAATTTACAGTCCATCTTCACCACTCATACTTAACACAAGAGAGGCAGCAATCAGCCATTTCTAAGTCCAATTCAGCTGAACATAGCGATGATAGCTTATACGCATCAGGGAATGATATATGTACAGTTTTCATTGTCCATCATTCCATATTTATCCGCATTGGTTAAAATTGTAATTAAGTCCATCACAATTCAACGATACCTATGTGACTAACCTATAATGAATGATGTAACAGCCGAGAAATGAACATGAGTGACTTTATCTGTCCATGTGAGGTCCGTATTGTTGGATTGTGATGGACCCAGTTACAGTTTTAACCAATGCGGATAAATTTTATAATATTTTGCACAGATCAGGGCATGATAATGTTATCTATCCTGTACCATGACCACCACGCTAATGCTACCATTGGTAGAGTTGGGGGGGGGGGGGCAGGTTTTGGTGAACAGCCCGGAGCCTATGGTAAAGTTAATCCAGCCCTGCACATACACACTTCTCTCAGAGAGAAAACACCACACTGAGAACAGAGGTTACTGCTACATTACTTATGGCTTTTCCTTCACCTTTTCTATATTACACAGGGTATCTCCATATTATACTGCTGCTTAGAGATGAGCGAATACAATTAGATCGAGAAGGTATTCGATCGAATATTGCGGTATTCGAAAGATTCGAATACAATCGAGTAGTGTGTCGAATACGCGGGAAAACATTCGAAAGCCCTCACATTGCAATTGGCGCTTTTTTTTATCCAATCACCGTGCAGTGAGGCCGTGAGGGTCCCTGGGAGTACTGACACAGCGCGAAAACGGCGTCTACCCTCATTGAATGGCTGAACCACATAACCTCGAATATTTAATACTTGACTTCCGCCTCTCGACCGCAGAGGAGCTTTCAACCTAGTCAGGGAAAGATCTTGCAGCAGGGAGAGAGGTTTTAGTAGTGTTTTGGCTAGGCAGGCTTGCTACAGAACCCAAAAGTCCTTTTCAGGGCTAAGATCCAGCGAAAAAGTCATCTCTGAGCATCAGCAGCTGTATTCATTCCAGTACCCTGTGTGTAACTGTGTTCCTGTAAGTTTGCGCGCTATTTCGCAGCCAAAAAACATGCAGGAGACTTTTTGGTACATCCTGCGATCACGTGGGGCCCATACATGTCGATGGCAGCGATTGGTTGGCCAGATCAGACGACCCTGCCATATAAAACTCGGCGCCGGCAGTGCTCGCTTCAGACGCATGCTGTGAGAGATCAGGGACAGAGCTGCTGCTGGTCGAGAGTGTCAGTGTAGGATTTAGCGTTCCAGTAGGCAGGGAATAGTAGCAATACAAACAAACAGACCTTTTAAGGGCTTCAAAGCGATTTTTTAATAGTATTACTACCGACTGCTGGCTGGGAGTTGCAGTGCTGGTAACACGATTTCACCAGCACACTGTGGTGATCGGATTGTGGCAGAAAGGGGGCATTAGGTGTTCCATACAGACCCCTAAGAAGTGCTCAGTTCTATTTTTTTGGGTCTAATAGTCAATTTCAAGATTTCTGCATTTCATGCATTTCTGCATTTCTTATTCACACAGTGTATTGTTGCAGCCACCCCCAGATTGTATCTCACAGCCACCCAAAATAAGTGGGACTAATAGATTTCAAGATTTCTGTTTTTCTTAACGCATATCTAAGCTCCATATTGTGCAGTGTCCATAAAATGGTGAACCCCAGGGGTAAGGGTTGAGGACGAGGGTGTAGGCGTGGAGTTCCAAGCAATGCAGTTGGCAGAGGCCATGGTTCTGGGCAGGATGACACAGCAGCAACCGGTGAGGAGGGAGCGGTGGCTCACCGCAGACGTTCACTCCCTAGCTTCCTCACCCAACTTACGGGGTCTCAGGGTACCCCGCTATTGAAACCGCAGCAGTGTGAACAGGTGGTCACGTGGATAGCGGATAATATGTCCAGTAACTTATACACCACCCAGTCTTCCATGCAGTCCACCCACGCTACCCAAGGGAGTGGAACCCTTGCTCCAGAAGCTCAGCCTCCTTCCCCACAGCCTGGCCCCTCCAGGGAGAGAAGGGATTCAGATCCTCCACCATGCTCCCAGGAGTCTGAGCAACTGGAGCAGTCGATCTGTCCCGATGCCCAAACTCTGAATCTCATGCAGTCAGTGGGTGATGAGAGTGGGGACTTGCAAGCGGGGTTGGAAGAGGTGTCTGATGATGACGATGAGACATGGTTGTCAGACATTGAGGTTGTTGTCATGGATGCATCTGTAAGTGGGGAGCAGAGTGAGGAATTGGAGGAAGAGCTTGTGGATGAGGACGAGGTGACTGACCCGAGCTGGGTGGATAAGTCTAGTGAAGATAGTGCTTCTGAGGGGGAGGCAAGTTCAGTCACAGGACCGGTTGGAAAAGGAAGAGGGGTGGGCAGAGGGAGAAGCAGTGGCAGAGCGAGTAGATCAGCAACTGTTTCACGGAGTCAAACTCCCCTGGCCAGGCCTAGATGTTCGCAAGTCTGGTGTTTTTTTAAAGAAAGTGCGGATGACCGACGGACTGTAGTGTGCAACGTGTGCCACGCCAGGATCAGCAGGGGAGCCACCACTACCAGCCTAACCCCTACCAGCATGCGCAGGCATATGAGTGCTAAACACCCCACTCAGTGGAACCAAGGCCGTTCAGTGAGTGCAAGTCGCACCCCTACTCCTTCACCTGTGTCACGTGCTGGCTCTGTCACTCCCACCACCCTGGCCCCAGGCACGAGCGCCTCCCGCCCTACAGGCACCTCTTCACCTCCACTATGCTCAACACCCTCCAGCAAGGTGTCCAAGCGCAGCGTTCAACTGTCCCTGCAACAGACCTTTGAACGTAAGCGCAAATACACTGCCACTCACCTGCATGCACAAGCCCTAAATGTGCACATAGGCAAACTGCTTAGCCTGGAGATGCTGCCCTATTGGCTGGTAGAGACAGAGGCTTTTAGGAACCTCATGGCGGTGGCAGCCCCTCAGTACTCTATTCCAAGCCGCCACTACTTTTCACGGTGTGCCGTCCCAGCCCTACACCAGCACGTGTCAGATAACATTATCCGTGCCCTTACCAATGTGGTAAGTGACAAGGTCCACCTAACCACGGACACGTGGACAAGTGCTGGCGGGCAGGGACACTATATCTCCCTGACAGCACATTGGGTCAACTTGGTGGAGGCTGGGACAGAGTCTGACCCTGGTTCCGCTCATGTGCTGTCCACACCGAAGATTGCAGGGCCTACCTCGGTCGCGGTCTCTCATAATTTGTATACCTCTTTCTCCTCCTCCTCTTCTTCCTCCTCCTCATTATTACCCTTCAATTCGCCTCTATTTCTTAGCACCAGCTGCGTTAGCACTGCGGTGGGTAAGCGCCAACAGGCAGTGTTGAAACTGCTGAGCTTAGGCAACAAGAGGCCATTGTGGAATGCCAGATGTCAACCTCTGTGTGAAGCGGTAGTCACGTCAGTCAGCTTCCTCAAATCTAAAATGAGGAGTGGACGTGGATGTCTGCTATCTGTCAGGTACTGGGCCCCTTTGAGGAGTCAACACAGATGGTCAGCGGCGATGCCCCCATCATCAGCCTCACCATCCCGCTGCTGTGTCTGCTACAAAACTCCCTGCTCAGCCTGAAGTCTGAGACCTTGCCTTCGTCTCAGGAGACAGAGGAAGAACATCCGCCGCCAGATAGCCAGACCACCTTGACGTCAGTTTCTCAGTACGAAGTAGAGGAGGAGGAGGAGAAAGAGAAGGAAGAGGAGCAGATTGCTGCCGCGACTGAAGACGGTACCCATGCTCAATCCTTAGCTGTTGAGCGAGTATGGCCTGAAGAGGGGGAATTGGTGGTGGAGGAGGAGGAGGAAATTGAGCCTATAGAGGAGAGGGAGTTCTTGCATGTTGGGAGCTTGGCGCACATGGATGACTTTATGTTAGGCTGTCTTTCCTGTGACCCTCGGGTTAAATTTTTTTGGGAAAACACAGATTACTGGGTGGTCACCCTCCTGGACCCTCGGTACAAACAGAAGTTTTCCTCTCTCATTCCTGCCGAGGAACGCAGTATGAGAGTGAATCGATATCAACAGGCCCTGGTGCAGAAGCTGAAAATGTGCTTCCCATCTGACACCACTAGCGCCAGAGGACATAGTTCTGTGGGCCAAAGAGCGGGGAGAGGAGCGGTGGAGCAGGCAGCTTGTCAAGGGGCAGGGGAACACTCTCCAAGGCCTTTGACAGTTTCATGGCACCCCAGCAAGACTATGTCAACCGTCCCCAGTCTAGACATAGTAGGGGGGAAGCCTTCAGGAAGATGGTGAGGGAATACCTTTCTGACCATACCAACTTCCTTCTTGATCACTCTGCTAGCTACAACTACTGGATTTCAAATCTGGATACGTGGCCCGAACTGGCACTTTACACTTTGGAGGTGCTGAACTGCCCAGCCGCTAGCATCTTGTCAGAGCGGGTCTTCAGTGCAGCCGGTGCCATCATCACTGATAAGCGCACCCGCCTGTCAACTGACAGTGCTGACAGGCTGACGTTTATAAAAATTAACAAAGACTGGATTTCACCTAAATTCAACTGTCTACCCGGGGAAAGCAGCTCAACATGAAGATTCTTGGTATCTCCTCTCCTCCTCTTCCTCCTCTTCCTTCAATTCTCAGCCAACAGCCAAGTCTTCTTCCGCCATGCAGGGTCTGGCCTAATTATTGGGAGGCTCAATTGCTTCCTCACTCAATTCTAATGGATGTCTGTGTCCTCACTGCCATGCTCTGACGTCACTACGACTGCAGAGGAGCGGAACTGATTGCCGGGGGCCCGCCGATCGCGCCCCCCGCCAACCAATCAGATGTTTTATTTTAATTTTGTCTAGCCGTTGCCGGGGCCTCACCACCCCCATCGAGAGGCATCAGGTGTACCCTTGATGGTGACTGACAGCTGGCCTAGCCAGTTAGCTGTTAGCACCTAGGTTTGTCTCCACTTAAAATCCAAGCTCCTGGACTCACTCCAATTTTTGGGAGGCTCACTAACTTCCTCACTCACTTTTAATGGTTCTCTGTGTGTTCAATGCCATGCAGTGTCTGACCTAATTTTTGGGAGGCTCACTAGCTTCCTCACTCACTTTTCATGGTTCTCTGTGTGCTGAATGCCATGCTGTGTCTGGCCTAATTTTTGGGAAAATCACTAGCTTCCTCGCTCACTTTTCATGGTTCTCTGTGTACGCAATGCCATGCTGTGTCTGGCCTAATTTTTGGGAGGCTCACTACCTTCCTCACTCACTTTTAATGTTTCTCCTCACTGCCATGCTCTGACGTCACACTACGTCTGCGGGGGAGCGGGACTGGTTGCCGGGGGCCCGCCAATCGCGCTCCCGCCAACCAGCCAGCTGTTTTATTTTTATTTTTTTGTCTAGCCGTGGCCGGGGCCTCACCACCCCCAGCCGAGAGGCATCAGGTGTACCCTTCATGGTGACTGACAGCTGGCCTAGCCAGTTAGCTGTCAGCACCCGGGTTCGTGTGTAATTAGCAGTGAACTTGGTTGCATGTGACAATTGGGCAGAAGCTGCTGGCGGCTCTGCAACTCGGCAGCCTCACAAATGTACCATGCCTGGCCCACCTCTTCAACCTAGTGTTGCTGCAGTTCTGCAGTTCCTTTAAACTTAGCCCAATGTGGCTGACTTGCTCACCAAGGTGCACCGCATCTGTGTGCATTTCCGCAAGTCAACTAGTTAAACTAACCCCAACTGCTACAGTCAAATTCAATTTACCTTCCTTGTCTTGTCCATTTCAAACCATATTATCGGTGGATGTCATCGTATCTTACGGGTGTACTCTGCCATCCTTTCACCAGTACCTTCTACCTTTTTTCGATGTTGTAGCCGTTTTTTAAGGCAGGATTGACCAGGCCTTTCAACAGTAGCTTCTATCCTTCCCTGGATGTTGTAGTAGCCTTTTTGAAGGCAGGATTGGCCAGGCCTTTCACCAGAACCGTCTACCTTTCGTGGATGTTGTAGCCTTTCTGAAGGCAGGATTGACCACCAGGTCTTTTTAATTCACAGGCTACCGCACTTGCCCTCTCTTAGAGACTCTTTCAAGGATTAAAAGAGTATTTGTTTAAATTCCGTGCCTTCAGACGTATGCTGAAAGAGATCAGGGACAGAGCAGTAATGGACATCCATGTTGACTACTGCTGTGCCCGCCCTTGCCTCCATGTTGGCTACTGCTGGGCCTTAACTGGTATCCATGTTGACTACTGCTGGGTCTGCCCTTGCCTCCATGTTGGCTACTGCTGGGCCTTAACTGGCCTCCATGTTGACTACTGCTGGACCTTTACTGGCATCCATGTTGACTACTGCTGGGTCTGCCCTTGCCTCCATGTTGGCTACTGCTGGGCCTTAACTGGCCTCCATGTTGGCTACTGCTGGGCCTTAACTGGCATCCATGTTGACTACTGCTGGGTCTGCCCTTGCCTCCATGTTGGCTACTGGTGGGCCTTAACTGGCCTCCATGTTGGCTACTGCTGGGCCTTAACTGGCATCCATGTTGACTACTGCTGGGTCTGCCCTTGCCTCCATGTTGGCTACTGCTGGGCCTTAACTGGCATCCATGTTAACTACTGCTGGGTCTGCCCTTGCCTCCATGTTGGCTACTGCTGGGCCTTAACTGGCATCCATGTTGACTACTGCTGTGCCTGCCCTTGCCTCCATGTTGGTTACTGTTGCTCCTGCCTTGCCTCCATGTTGGCTACTGCTGCTCCCAGGAGTTCTCCGTGTGCTCAATGCCATGTAGTGTCTGGCCTAATTTTGGGGAGGCTCACTTGCTTCCTCACTCACTTTTAATGGTTCTCTGTGTGCTCATTGCCATGATAGGTATTGTATAATTTTTGGAAGGCTGATTGGCTACCGCTACCTTGTTCGTTCTGTCCTCACCACTATGCTGTGTCAGGCTGAATTTTTGAGTGGTTCATGATATGCTACCTTTGTTTTAATGGTTCCCTGTTTTCTCACTGCCATGCTGTGTCAGGCTGAATTTTTGGGTGGTCCCTATGCCTACCTCTGTTTTAACCAGGCTCTTGCACAGAATTAGGCATAATGGTGCCATTAGGCAGCCTCAAAGGGAATGCCTACATGCTGCCCCTGCTGTTTCCTGTCCATTTCTGTTGTGTTTCCATCATTTTCTGAGGTTGACAGGTTTTCACACGACCTTCTCTCTACCGAACTTGAGTCTCCTGAAAAAATGCTCGAGTCTCCCATTGACTTTAATGGGGTTCGTTACTCGAAACGAGCACTCGAGTATTACGAAATATTCGTCTCGAGTAACGAGCACCCGAGCATTTTAGTACTCGCTCACCACTAGTATTGTGCCAGTAGCCCAGTAAAAGGCACGTGATATCTTTTGTGCCAGTAGCCCAGTAAAAGGCATGTGATACCTATTGTTCTAGTAGCCCAGTAAAAGGCACGTGATACCTATTGTGCCAGTTGCCCAGTAAAAGGCACGTGATACCTATTGTTCTTGTAGCCCAGTAAAAGGCACGTGATACCTATTGTGCCAGTTGCCCAGTAAAAGGCACGTGATACCTATTGTTCTAGTAACTCAGTAAAAGGCATGTGATACCTATTGTTCTAGTCCCAGTAAAAGGCATGTGATACCTATTGTGCCAGTTGCCCAGTAAAAGGCACGTGATACCTATTGTGCCAGTTGCCCAGTAAAAGGCATGTGATATCTATTGTTCTAGTAGCCCAGTAAAAGGCACGTGATACCTATTGTTCTAGTAGCCCAGTAAAAGGCACATGATACTTATTGTGCCAGTTGCCCAGTAAAAGGCACGTGATACCTATTGTGCCAGTTGCCCAGTAAAAGGCACTTGATACCTATTGTTCTAGTAGCCCAGTAAAAGGCTACATTGAAGAAGGGTAGTGCAATGGGACGGGGCTGTGGACGCGGAAGAGGCGGTTCAGGCACAAGTCGTGTGCAAGCTTCCGGACAATCACAGCTGCTGCTGAGGGGCAGGCAGGTAAATGTTCTTCCAAGATCCCTCAGTTTATGAACCGGCTAGGCATGAGGCAGAGTACACCGCTGTTAAGGCCGGATCAGCAGGAACTGGTGGTCAAATGGATAGCAGATAATGCTTCAACCCAAATGTCCACAGAGTCCAGTGCCGTCGGCAGCCAAGAGTCTGGACTGCAGAAACCTCGCTGTGACCCTCCTTCCTCCCAATCTGCCGAATGTTCTGAAAACATTGAGGTCACCTTTGCCCAATCCCCGGAGCTGTTTTCTGGTCCTTTTCTGGGATCGGAACTGCCAGAATCTTGGGATTTTATATGCACTGATGCCCAAAGTTTGGAGCATTCGCCATCTCCAGGTGATGTTGTTGAGAAACGGCACCCACCCATTGAATTCTGCATAGATGACGATGATGACGAGACACAATTGCCATCCGGGGAGGCAATGGGTCTGTCCGTTGTGCAGCAGGAGAATGACAGCGATGTAGTTGAGGAGGAGGAGGCGGTCAACGACTTAGTGACCGACCCAACCTGGCCTGGGGAGTCATCCAGCGGCAAAAGTTGTGGAGTTGTGGAGACCCATGCAGCCCCCCAAACCGCTTCCCGAGGAAGACTGGTATCCAGAGGCAGGGGAACAATATAGCGAAGGCAGGCGAGAGGCAGCAGAGCGGAGGCCCGTATCAGCCCCCCGCGACAAGCTCCCACCTCGAGGGGCCGTGTCTTTTTGGTTTGGACATTTTTTAATGCGCAGATGATAAACGGAGTGCAGTGTGCTCACTGTGCCATTCCAAAATAAGTCGGGGCTCTGAAAAAAGCAACCTTACCACCTCAGGTACGCCATTTGGAAGGCAAGCACTGGGCAGAGTGGGAGAGAGCGAACGTGGGACAAGCTGCGTCAGGGGTCCCTGCTGCAGCCTCTTCCTCTCGTTTGTCTGCTGCCTCTGCAGTCTGGATGACCAGGCAGGACACTAAAGCATCGTCCTCTGCTTCGGTCACGTCTCGTCCTTCCACCCCAGCCTACCCTTTGCCTGTGTCCGGCACTTCGCCCGCAGCTTTGTTTGCCTCCAGCCAGCAATTGTCCATCGTGCAGACATTAAAGTATGCAGCGAGCCACTCACAAACCCAAGCCCTAAACAGCCACATCACAAAAATGCTGGCCCTTGAGATGTTGTCGTTTAGGCTTGTAGCGACCCAGTCCTTCCGCAACCTTATGGCGGCTGCCGTGCCACAGTATTCGGTCCCCAGCCGCCACTACTTTTCCCGGCATGCCGTCCCCGACCTGCACCAACACGTGTCTGGTAACATCAAGCGAGCCCTCAGATATTCGGTTAGCGCCAAGGTCCACCTCACCACGGACTTGTGGACAAGCGCCTGCGGTCAGGGACGATACATATCCATCACGGCACATTGGGTCAATGTGGTGGAAGTTGGGACCGGGTCTCAAACTGGGAGGCACTACCTCCGACCCCCAAGGTAATTGCTGGCACAGGTTCTGCCAACCCCACCACCTCCTCCTCTTCGTCTTCCGCCTTACCATCTTCCTCAGCCACTGGATGGAGGCGCTGCAGCACTGGCGTGGGGATACGGCAGCAGGCCGTGCTCAAGCTTCTTAGCTTGGGCGATAGACAGCACAGCGCCCGAGAGGTGCTGAACGGCCTATTGCAGGAGACTGCAGCTCGGAACAGGCATGGTCATGCTGGACTGCAGAGTTCATCCTGGACTGCATGGAAAGGGACCAACTTGTTGTCCGTATAATGGACAGTAGCCGATACTGGATCTTTGCACTCCTGGACCCCCGGTATAAAGACCAGATTTGCACTCTTATTCCCCTACAGGAGAGGACCCGGCGGCTACAACAATACAAGTTAGAACTCCTGCAGACGATGATGAAGATCTTCCTGCCCACCATCGCTAGCGGAAGAGAGGAGAGTTCAACAGGAACAACATCCGTGAGGTCCACGGGCAATCAGCCAATACTGGACAAAATGGGGGACAATTTAAACCTCCACCACTGAAGTGCCTCCTACCAGCAGGAGGGACAAGTATCGGCGGATGTTTAGGGAGTACATGGCAGACCGTGACCCTGTTCACCTATTGGGTGAACAAGCTGGACACATGGCTGGTGCTGTCTCTCTATGCTTCGGAGGTGCTGGCCTGCCCTGCCGCCAGTGTAATGTCAGAGAGGGTCTTCAGCGCAGCCGGAGGAATTCTAACCGATAAACGCAGCCGGCTGTCCACGGACGGTGCTGACCGGCTGACGCTTATAAAGATGAACAACAATTGGATAAACCCAGAGTTCCAAACTTGTCCACCACAGCAAAGCAGCCAACAGTGAAGTGCCTTGTGCACTTCCCTCTCACATTACCTCCTAGTACTCCTCCTCAACCTCCTACTTCCTTCTTAACCACTGACTGCACCTGTTGGGCCTACTAGACCCAATTTTTCCAGGGGCTCGCTTCAAGGGCCCCCAAGTGATTTTCAAAAGGAAAAAAAAAATAGGTATCAGGGCTCATCTGATGGGCTTCAACCAAATTTTTCCAGGGCTCACCTGATGGGCCTGAACCTAATTTTCCCAGGGCTCATATGATGGGCCTCAACCTAATTTTCCCAGGGCTCACCTGATGGGCCTCAACCTAATTTTTCAAGGGTTCACCTGATAGGCTTTAACCTAATTTTTCCAGGGCTCACCCGATGGGCTTCAACCTAATTTTTCCAAGGCTCACCCAATGGTCTTCAACCTAATTTTTCCAGGGCTCATCTGAAGGGCTTCAACCATATTTTTCCACGGCTTGCTTGATGGTCCTCAAGCTAATTTTTGGAAGGCTGAGCTGAAGTGCCTGCCTGCTACCTTGTTCTTGGAAAGCTGAGCTGAAGTTCCTGCCTGCTACCTTGTTCTTGGAAGACTGAGCTGAAGTGCCTGCCTTTGAGCATAGTGTATTCAAAAACGAATGGAAGAAATCAATGCAAACACTGCATAGAGATCTAAATAATAACACATTTTAATTATAAAGTTAAGAAAACAAATAACGAAAAACAGAAATAAACAGAAAAAAAAACATCAACGCCTTTGGGGCAACTTGTCGATCAGGCCCTTCAGATTTCTCAGCCCCAGCTGCACATCCCTTAAGGTGCGCATTGCCCCATATGCCCTCCTAGAGAGGTTGTCTGTCTCCTCCACAAGCTGGTTGAGGGTCTCTATTATTGTTGAGGTAGAAAAGAGTTATGTGATTATTAGAAAACTTATACAGGTGATGAAAAGCGATCATTTCCATCCTATAGTTTCTCAAGTTTCTGCCCTTACTATATGCTAGAGGAGTTTGGAGGATTAGGGGAAGGTTCTTACCGCTTGCTGATGAGGGCCTTGCTTCCGTTGGCTCTGGGGAAAAACGCCCCGGACAGTCCCTAAGGGTCGGAGCTAAAAAATAAAAGCGCAAATTAGCCGATGTTTTCTAGAAAGAAATTCAATCTGTATCACATGTTATTTTACCTACCATTTGAAGACGAGCTGGATGCTGGAGGCGTCCTCTGGGGAAATGGGGTCCTTGCTGGCGATGGGGTCAGAGGGGCTGGGCTTCTCAGTGGTGGCGGTGTGGGAGGGTCTGTCCTCGGTGGTGTTGTATGAACTATCCAAAATAAATAAATAAATAAAAACAAAGACCTGCCACACGCTTCCCCGTATCGGCGGCTCTCCTCTTCTCCCTTCGAGCACATGTGGTGTGTAACACACTCGGCCTGCGCTGCAAGCAGGCTTGGACTGGCCCACAGGGGAGCAGGAATCCCCCGGTGGGCCCTACCCATTGGTGGGTCCCTGAGCAGGAGGTCTGTATCCCTGTTTAGCAGCTTCAGGATGACATATAATCCCCCAGTTAGTTTCATTGGACTTCACCTTTCAAAAAACTTAAGTGGACGGCTGTGCTTTTTGCATAGAGCACGGATGGGGACCTTCGACCCTAAATCAATTGCAAAACTACAACTCCCATCATGCCTGGACAGCTCCTATACACTAGAACAGAGATGGAGAACCTTCAGCCTTCCAGCTGTGGCAAACCTACAACTCCCATCATGCCTGGACAGCCTTCGGCTATCCAGGTCCCCATCGCTGGAGTGTCTGGGCCCAAGGTACCCCAGCCCGACACCGGCTGCAAGTCCTGTTACATTGTGTCAACATAGCCTATATATACATGCAAATGTTTACACTTACAAGACGGTCCCAACTCCCGACTTTCATCCGCTGTGGGCCGAACAGCTGCCCTTCTGCGGCGCCTTCGTTCTTCCATTAGATCTTTAAAAAAAATGAAAAAAAAAAATATAAAAGTCATTATCAGCATCATCGTCCTAAACTGTTTTATTCTTAAAAAGTTCAATACTTATATTATGAGAGGAGGGCCATATGCTGTGGGCTGCACATGACAGATGGAGGGAACATATGATATATGTGGGCCTATGTGTTGGCAATAGGGTGGGGGTTCTGTGGGTACAAAGTAAAAGGGTCGTGAAAGTCCCCAGTATATTACACACCCTAATAGCAGATCCCAGTATATTACATATTCCAGTCTCAGGAATCCAGTATATTACACATCCCAGTATCACAACTCCAGTATATTACACATCCCACGGCTCACAGCATATTACTCACCGTGCCGTATCTCTGCAAGTTTCCGGGGACTCTTATATTTCATGTCCGACCATTTTTTTGTGATTTGGGAGGGGGTCCTTCTCTTAGTCAGATCCTGCTGGAGGGCATGTACCACCTTTCTTATTATCCGCCTTTTATGTGTGTTGGGGTTAGTGACAGGGACACGTTCTAGGCCATAATCCATTTGATCCATGATTTG
This sequence comes from Dendropsophus ebraccatus, assembly GCF_027789765.1. NCBI lineage: Eukaryota > Metazoa > Chordata > Amphibia > Anura > Hylidae > Dendropsophus > Dendropsophus ebraccatus. The sequence goes on along the minus strand of NC_091460.1, from coordinate 9,258,955 downwards.
GACCATGAGCTTTAGCTCTTCATCGCCAAAAGGGGCTGATCTCCTGGACATTTTTCTCTCTCCTAATATCTGCTCTGCTGCGGCCTAGCATTCGTACAGTGTAATGCGCGATACGCGTGAATAACATGGCGCTCTACGGACGCACATTGGAATCATGTATGTAACGCTGCGCAAGAAATACAAAGGAAATGTGTGAACATTGCCGTAAACGTTTGTAAAGCGTTTGCAAATATTTTTCATTCGCGACTGTGGAGAGTGGCATTATACTGCGATTTTGGGGTGTTGGGTGCACCCAGGCATGCTCCCCCTGATGTCAGAGGTATTGGCATCGTTTAGGAAAGGGTTCATGGGGGACTTGGTGACCTCCAAGTGGTCGAATTTGGATTTCCAAGTGCCGAGGATTTTTTTCCCATAAACTATAATGGGATCGAATATTCGTTCGAATAGTCGAATCTCGGTGCCTATTCAATTCATATTCTCGAAAGTTGAATATTTCACTACTCGCTCATCTCTACTGCTGTTAATATACAATCATCCAGCATCCAGGAAGAGAACAGCACAGGTCTCCCCCCACACAATGGACTCTTCTAGCTCAGAAACAATATCTAACAGGGCCAGTGCTTTATTACTGATATATTGAGGAACTAAATGTATGTGAGAAAGGGGTTCTCTGGTTGTTATAAATAAGGGGCTTAGATTGAAAGAACATAAAATATACTATGAGGAACATTTATAAAATTCATATGAAAACTCAATTATAACATTTTGAAAGATTTTTTTTTTAACCCCTTAAGGACCGGGCCTGAAATGACCTTAAGGACAGAGACAAATTATATGAATATGACATGATATGATATGTGGTAAATTGGAGTCGATACTTATAACGAATCTTTATGGAAAAAAAATAATAATAATAATGTGAAAAATTGTGAAAAAATTAATTTTTCCAACTTTGAAACTTTTCTGCTTATACAGAAAATGGTTATGCCACATAAATTGTATATTAAATAGCATTAGCAACATGTCTACTTTATGTTAGCAGCTTTTATTAAACTTTCTTTCATTTTTTTAGACAATAAAAAGCTTAAAACATTAGCAGCAATTTCCCAAATTTTCAGTAAAATTTCAAAATCAGATATTTTTAGGGACCTGTTCAGGTTTAGGCTATGTTCACACTACATATATGTCCGCCCGTAGTTCGTACGCGGTTGGACATGTGTGGCAGAAACTACGGCCGTGGTGAAAAATAGACATGCGGCCGGATTGCGAACATGCGGCCGGATTTCGAACATACAGGCGAACTGCGAATATTTGCCCGAAGTACAATTATGCTTCCCTAGCTTGTTTCGAAGCGATCTGAAACAGGTCAATTACTAGCCCTATAAACCACACAGAACATTTTTAACCCAAAAATTAAGTTCATTTTTCCTGAAATAAGTACTACGTACTGGACCGCATGTAAATCCACGGCAGTGAGTTTGAGCAGTTCCGGCCGCAAACAATGGTCTTGTTCATTTTTCACGGCTCCGTATACAATCCGGCCGTAGGCTCATACGTAGTGTGCACTGTGCAGCCGCATATCGTATACTTTCAAGCGTACGCATCAACCTCAAAACTACGGGCGTATATTCGCGGTTCGCACTACGGCCGCAAATATACGTAGTGTGAACATAACCTTAAAGTGTATTTGAGGGTACTGTTTGTTAGAAAGCCCCACAAAGCACCCCATTTCAGAAACTGCACCCCTCAAACTCTGCAAAAGCACATCCAGAAAGTGTTTTAACCCTTTAGGGGAGTCAAAGAAATAAAAAGCTGTGTGTAAGAAATTTGAAAATTTTAATTTTCTGTGCAGAGATTTTATTGTAATCCAATATTTTTCATAATTATAAACCTATTACCAGAGAAATGCACCACAATATTGATTGCCCCGTGTCTGCAGTTTATAGAAATACCCCATATGTTGCCCTAATGCGCTATTTGACGCAATCACAAGCCTCAGATATAAAGGAGCGCCTAGTGAATTTCAACTCCTCCGTTATATTTGGTCATTTTTGACCGTACCACTTCAGGTTGGCAGAGGCTCTGGGGTGCCAAAACCTAAAAAACATCCCTAAAAGGGACACCATTTAGAAAACTACACCCCTCGAGGAATGTAACAAGGGGTGCGGTGAGCATTTGGACCCCACAGGTGCTTCACAGATTTTCAGAACAATGTGGCGTAAGAAAGGAAAAATTAAATTTTTTACACTAAAGCATTGTTCTAGCCTTCACTTTTCATTTTTACAAGGGGAAAAAAGAAAAAAAAAAACACCAAACGTGTAGCGCAGTTTCTCCCGAGTACAGAAATACCCCACATGTGGACATAAAGTGCCAATCGGGCGCAGGACGAGCCTCCAAAGGGAAGGAGCGCCAATTGGCTTTTGGAAACTAAATTTTACTGGAATGGATTTCAAGGGCCATATCGCATTTACAGAGCCCTCGTGCTGCCAAGACACTGGAAACCCCCCACAACTGACCCCATTCTGGAAACTAAACCCCTCAAGGAATCTAACAAGGGGTTCAGTGAGCTTATGTACCCCACTGGTGATGGGCACAAATGCGGAACAATGTGCCGTGAAAGGGAAAATTTTCATTTTTTCACTTTCACGGTACAAATGTGCCCGCCATCAAGGGGTCCATATAATCACTGCACCCCTTGTTAGATTCCTTGAGGAGTGCACTTTTGGGGCGTTTTCACTGTCTTGGCAGCACAACGGCTCTGTAAATGCAAAATGTGTTCATCATCCATTCTGGCCAAATCCAACCTCCAAAATCCAAATGGCGCTCCTTCCCTTTGGAGGTTCGTCCTGCGCCCACATAGCGCATTATGTCCACAAGTGGGATATTTACGGACTCGGGGGAAATTGCTCTACACATTTTGTGTGTTTTTTTCTGTTTTAACCCCTTGTGAAAATGAAAAATTTAAGGCTAAACATACATTATAGTGTAAAAAATGTAATATTTCATTTTCACGCCACATTGTTCCACATTTGTGCCCGTCACCAGTGGGGTCCATATGCCCACTACACCCATTGTTACATTCCCTGAGGGGTGTAGTTTCCATAATGGGGTCAATTGTGGGGGGTTTCAACTGTCTTGGCAACACAGAGCCTTTTTAAGTGCAACAAGGCCCTCAAAAATCCATTCCAGCCAAATCCAACCTCCAAAAACCAAATGGCACTCTCTTTGGAGGTTTACCCTGCACCAGCATGGCACTTTATGTCCACATGTGGGGTATTTTCTTACTATGGGGAAATTGCTCTACATATTTTGTTTTTTTTAAATCTTTTAACCCCTTGAAAATGAAAAAATCAAGACAAGATTAATGATTTAGTGTAAAAATTAAACATTTTATTCACTAAATGGTGGTCTAGCCTTCATTTTTTTCATTTCCACAAGGGGTCAAAAGAGAAAATAAAGGCAAAACGTGTAGTGTAATTTCCCCTGAATACGAAAATACCCCACATGTGGACATAATGTGCCATATGGGCATAGGGCAAGCCACCAAAGGGACAGAGCGCCATTTAGAGGCTGGAATGGAGGATGGAGGCCATGTCGCAATTACAAAGCTCCTGTGCTGCCAGGACAGTAGAAACCCCCCAAAAGTGACCCAATTCTGGAAACTACAGCCCATGAGGAATCTAACAAGGGGTGCAGTGAGCATATGGACCCCACTGGTGATGGGCAGATATGTAGAACATGTGCCGTGAAAATAAAAAATACAATTTGTTTTTCATTTTCATGGCACAAATGTGCGCTTTACCAGGGGTCCATATCCCCGTTGCCCCCCTTGTTAGATTCCTTATGGGGTGTAGTTTCCAGAATGGGGTCACTTGTGGGGGGTTTCTACTGTCCTGGCAGCACAGAAACTTTGTAATTGCATCATGGAAAGCCTCTAATGGGAGTTGCGGCCATACCTATTTAGCAAGGGAAAAGGGACAATTAATAATTTATTTGGGGGTATTAGGCCAATTATTAGTTTATAAGGTTGAAAATGACAGGTGTCCATCAAATTCATGTTGTGTTGATCCAGGAAGGCAAAAAACCCTCGTAAGGCAGACAACAGTAGCCTCATCACAGGGAAAAAATTCCACTCCATAATGGCGATCAGAATAATCCCTTGATCAACGTGACCCCTGAAATAGGAATAAGGGACAGAATTTAGAAAATTTAGATCCCCATTGAGGTGTGGTACGCCTTGAAGAAATCCAGTATGCAGAGGCTGGGGCAATCAGGACAGGTGTCACACTGGTCCCCCTGTTACGCCACACTCTGCACTTCTTCTGGGGTCTCCTGTTTTCCAGTGTGGGGGACGTCACCAGAAAAATGTTGTCCTGGTGCGATACGGGGTCCTTCATGTCTAGAAGCGCTGAGTCCTCTCCATGGCTGCTAAATATTAGGGGTTTATTACTGCTTCTGATATTTTTGGATCGTGCCGCAAGCTACAGTAGCTCGGGCAGCGAGGGACCGGAAGAAGGGGGGTGATGGTATAAAAGTTATGCCCGTACAGGTGGTAACCTTTATCCAGTAGTGGGAAGATCAGTTCACGAACGATCTTCCCACTAACTCAGAGGATGGGGGGCATCTGGGGGCTGGATTCGGGTGCCCCTTCCTTCATACACTCTAAGGGTATGTGCACACTGCGGAATGGCGAAGGATAACCCTTAGTGCATTCCGCAGCTGGCACCCGCCGGCGGACTAATGCGGGCGCGCGTCTCCGCTTGTGTCACTCTCCATTTTATGCACAGACGGATTCCGCCCTCTGTCCAAAGAATGAACATGTTCATTCTTTGGACGGACGATGGAATCCGCCCGTGCATAGAATGGAGTCTATGACACAGGTGGAGACGTGCACCTGCATCAGTCCGCCGGAGGGTGCCAGCTGCAGAATGCACAAATGGTTATCCTTCGCCATTCCGCAGTGTGCACATACCCTTAGCGTAAATCTGTAAGTATACCCTGAGGTACTCTCACAGCGTTTGTAGAATTTCACGCCATACTGTCATGTCTTATTGGGACGGTACTGGCGGAAAAGACGTGTCTGGGGGGCAGCGTACCCCCCAGACACGTCACTGGATGATGAGGATGAATGGAGGAAAAAAGGATCCCCCTATTCACCCTCACTGGCTGTTTCGGTGTCGGAGGCAATAATAACGTATGCTTCAGACGCTGAAAACACCCTGGGGGCCATTTTTATATGGGGATTGGTATATGGGATATGTAAATGTGTACTGGTGTAGTGTAAAACTTTATTCCATGTAGTGTGGTGTAGGGTAGTGTTTTCTAAATTTTTTTTACAGTAAGAAAAAATATGCCTACGCCTAGAAAGGATTTGCTGATAAATGCCGCATTCATGTGCGGTACTTATCAGCAGACAGTGGCGGTAGGATATGGGGGGGGGGGGGAAGCCCCTACGCCAAAAGGGAGGAGTTTCTGATCAGCGGCGCACTTACGTGCGATGCTGATCAGCACTCAGCGGTGTTAGGGCGCATAAAAAGAAAAATATATATTTTTCACCCAAAGCAACTGATCAGTGAATAATATTCACTGTAAAAAAAAAAGGAAAAAAAAGAATATTCACTGATCAGCCGCTAGGGAGCAGTAGAGCAAAGCTGCCGGAGATTGCAAAGGCACGCCGAAGCCCGAAGACCCGAGGATTTCCGAAGATTTCTGACCGAACCCGGAAGTAAGCTGACGAAGACACGAGGACGCTGCGGACCGCCGATCCTTGCTCCGGACGCCGGGATCAGTTGAGTATAGTACATCTATACTACTCAGCTACCTAGCTGAGGGGTGCAGAACCCGGGGGGGACACTTTTTTTACACTTTGATCGCTGTGTTGGGCCGACCGGTACTGTGCCGGCCCATCACGGCGATCGTGGAGGTGGCAACGGTGCCATCTTTCCACAGGTCACTAATGGCGATTGGTGCTGTCTCGGACTGCACCAATCGCCATTGCTTTCCGGGTCACCGGGTCACTGATGACCCGGAAAGCTGTTTTCAGCTGCTATATGCTGATCTGTATTGAACATAGCCTATTATAAGTCTGTAATTGCAAAGTATAATTGGTGTTGCAAAAAATACAGGCTCATGTGGGTCTGTAGGGTAAAAAATGCAACCACTATGGCCTTTTAAACAAGAGGAGGGAAAAAACGAAAGCACAAAAATTATTGTTTGGTTCTGACGAACCCAAACTTTATGCCAAAATTTGTTAAACCCACTGAACAGTAATTTGAAAAGCTCCCTCAACTCAACCTATCAAAAATTTCCAAGGTCTGTACTAAATGTTTCTTCCTGTGTATTACAGATCAGCTATGGAGCCACCGACCACTCACTATCTGATAGACGTCTCTATCCACATGTTTTCCGCACAGTCCAGAATCACCACGTCCATAATATGGTAATATCCAAACTGGTGAAGCACTTTGGCTGGACCTGGGTTGGGATTTTAGTATCGGATAATGATGCCGGAGAGAATGAGCTGCAGATACTGAGAAAGTACATGAGAGAGGACGGGATCTGTGCCGCTTACATTATAAAACTTACAGAGGAGAATAAGGAGGATAATGAGCGGATATCACAGATGTTACAGAGTCCACAAGTCAGTGTCATTATAATATGCGGCACCTACACAGATCATGTAATTCCTTTACTAAATAATCATGCACCTATATTTCTAAGCAAAACTCTCGTCCTTCCACCATCTTGGGCTTTCAGTTACATTGCATCAGAACTGCAATATCCAGAAATGAATGGGAGTCTAGCCGTGGACTTTTCATCACAACCTTTTCCGGGAGAGAAAGATTTTATGAAAAATTACAGGAAACTCCCCAATATATTCAATGTTGAGGGGATATTGAAAGAATTAGATTTAATAGCAGGAAATGGAGATACAGATTCCTTTATTTACTACAATTCAACAGATTATGAGAATAATGAGACTTTTTTTCACACTAACCCAAGTCTGAGGAATTACCTGTCCTCCGGGGTCTCTCCGAGAGTGTATCACGCAGTAGAAATCCTGGGAAAATCTCTACATGAAATGTTCTTATATATAAAAGACAAATATCAAGAAAATTCTATCCCTGGACTTCTACATTATACCCGGAGGTTACAGCGCTACCTACAGAGGATGAAGTCTCCACTGGATCCAATGGCCTCTTCATATTACTTCAATGACCAAGGAGAAGCTGTACATCCATATAAGATAATAAACTGGGTATATATATATAAGACCCCACATACGGATGTACGAAATGTGGAAATAGGAAACTATACCCCCTGGGATGTCAGCGGTCAGAAGCTTTACATAAATCCCCAGTCTATAACCTGGAAGCATACACAGGAGGTTAGATGTGTTACATTATACATTTCATCACCGAAACTCTTTAAATTGTCACTGTCGTTTTGGAAAACTTTTGACGTATCACAGAGATGTCATTGAGACAGGTCAAAAGTTTGATCAGTCCGGGTTTGAGTGTTTAGACCAGTACCGATTAGGAGAATGCTCGGGGAGAGGACTGTGCTGCAGTGCGTCCTCTCCCCTCTCTGTGTAAGCAAAAAAAGAGCCGGACTTATAATTGAGCTCTATGGAGCCCGACTCTTTTTTCCTTACACAGAGCGGGGAGAGGATCTTTCGCCCAATCAGTACAGGTGTGAACACTCTTTTGAACAAACTTTTGACCAAGAAGGAGGTGGAGGCCAAAGGGGGGGGGGGGGTACTGTCACAGGTGCAGTGGCGTCCCGTGCTCCAGGCCAACGTCGCTCTAACCCCCTTCTGTGTGGCAGCGGACGCCAGAGCCCATATGCTGGGGTGTGGCGCCATTTGAGACCATCAGAGCGACTTACCTCTCCACGCTCGCTCTGGCTCCCAGCTGTCCTGGTCGGCACACGCGTCCCTGCCTCCTATGGCATGCGCGCTGACTGTCATAGATTTAAAGGGCAGTACACCCCTAATTGGTTAAGTGAATCAATCTAGAATGAAGGGGGGAGGTGTTGCAGCTCACAGGTCTACGTGCAAATGACTGAGGTTAAAATCTGGTCTGCCCCTACCTATAGTGGCATAGTGTACCAAATAAAAGTTACATAGTCCTCTAAGTCACAGCAGCCCCTGTGATATGGTAAAGGAACATAATAAAATAACAATAAAAAATTCCATATAATGATCATGGAAACAATAAAGTACAACTAGATTTGCATTTCCAGGAAAATACATAGTGCTTGAAAAGTGCACCCCTTTAACAGTGACTTCCTTTTAAGAGAAACTTTAACCCTGGGTCCTGTCCCTTTAAGAGCGACCTGGGACCCTTTTAGAGCGACCTGGGCCCCTTTAAGAGCGACATAGTAATAAAAAGATGTGGAAAATGAAAACTTATTGCTTAAACAAGTGAAATTTATTTACAGTGTGAGATACTGCATAGATAGATATGCACTCCAAGGTGCTGTACTGTACCACAAAGTGGAAAAATAACAAGTCCAACAGGTCTGGTATCTATCCAGTCTCTATGATAGAACAACTGCAGGTCCCTCAAAGCACAGTCCTAGACAGGCAGCGATACGTCCATATCACATAGGTATGTAATGCAGGGTTTACCGTGATTAAGCAGTGTTTCAGAGCTTATTACCAGTCCTATGGACAGTCCAAGACTCCTTACGCTCAACGCGTTTCCTGCAAATAGCATTCATCAGGAGCGATGTAGATGGAGTAGTCTCAAATCATATCTGTATGGCTCTGATAGTGGCCGTAGATACATGCCCGCGGCACAGATTTAAATGTTCTGCACGCCTCTGGCCCGCCCTGCATGTACGTCACAACTTCCGGGATTCCTGGTTACGTGATAGTGACATCAGGTATGCAGAGTGAGGGGGCGTGCCACAACAGATGACGTGTCAGGGATCGTGGGGAACTATGCCCCGTTCCCGGCTATAATGATATGGCAAGAGTGACCAGCACAAACAATAAGGTAAATGTATGTGACGTGTAAATCAGAGTATAAGTAACCTGTGGGGCACTTTGATATGCTAATCGGCGCGCCCACATCAGCCTGTAGAGGATCGAAAGGTAGCAGCACTATCACTATCTGCCCAAGCAGAGGAGAATGGTGCCAGGTAGTAAGGCAGCACGGCGGCTGCCAAACATATATTAGTGATGCCAGAAGGCGGCTATAATATGAAGTCTACTGGCACCAAGGCAAAAAGGCAGCACGGAGGCTGCCAACACATCTGATACTCCACTTGAGTGGTGAGATTTTGTAGATCCTGGTGTTAAGGCAGTACAGCGACTGCCAATGTTTATACCCAGGACCCACAGTATCGAGTGGTGCGACAATTGCCCTGCAATTTGGTGTCGGGCCAAGGTCGTACTGCCATGTACGGTGTCCCAGCAGGCACAGCGCCCCCTTAGTCGATGTGGTCACAGAGTAGTTGAGCCAAACCTTAATATGAGTCATATCCATGGTCCCTCAGTTTATTGTCCAGTTCGTCCTATAGGAAGCTGCTAAACTGGATGTAGTCATTTAGTCCAAGTGGTTTGAGTGCACGGAGTTTGTAGGTCCATTCTGCCTCTTTTCGCAGGATGAGGTTTTCCCAGTCACTACCTCTCACATTTCTTTTCACCACTTCAAGGACCTGAAATGAGATTTGTCGTGGGTCACAATTGTGCATTTCCTTACAGTGCAGTCCTACTGGGGTCTCCCTCCCGTGTGTAACGTCACCAACGTGTTCCCTCATCCTCTCTCTAAGGGGCCTGATCGTTTTGCCGACATAGTTAAGAGGACATGAGCAGGTAAGTACATAGGTCACCCCCTTGGTGGAGCAGTTAGTGAATTCTTTACTAGGGTAGGTGGCCCCTGTGACTGCACTCTTCACTTCTTTGCTTTGATTGATGTACCTGCACATAGAGCAGTGACCACATTTGAACATGCCTGGTGTCTGTCTATCTAGCCATGTACCTCCTTTTCTAATTGGGGACAAATAGCTTGTAGTCAGTCTATCTCTCAGACTACGTCCTTTTCTGTATGTAATCTGTGGTGTAGCGGCTACCATTGTGGATATGTCTGGATCTTTGAGTAGTATGTGCCAGTATCTTGATATGATATTTCTCACTTCCTGTGATTGGCCATCGTATGTACCTATTATTCTGCTGTGACTTTCATCTTCATGTTTAGGTTTAGGGGTAAGTAGTGTCTGTCTCTCAGTTGTCAGTGCTCTATTGTAAGCTCTTCTCAGTGTATTGTTAGGATACCCTCTGTTCTGCAATCTTTGACGGAGGTCTTGTGCTTGTGTTTTGAAGTCTTCCAGTGATGTACAGTTACAGTTGAAGTACATGTACGCCTAATCCGCAGGTACTGGCCTGTCGGAATGCTCTTTTTAAGGGGATTAGAGTGGCAGCTGTCCCACATCAATATTGTGTTTGTGGCCGTTGTTTTTCTGTACACTTTGGTGGCTAGTGCCCCGCCCTGTTGTTTCCTGATACTAAGGGCAAGCAATGTCAGTTCCCTTTCGTCTATGGAGTATGTAAAGTGGAGGCCTAGCTCATTATCGTTAAGGATGTTGATGAATTCCCTAAAGAGGTCCACCGACGACGTCCATAAAATGAAGACGTCATCGATGTACCTCAGCCAAAGCGGTATATGTGCTGTTTATTGGGCCATGGTGTCACTAAAGACTACTTGGTCCTCCCACAAGCCAAGATACAGGTTATCATAAGTGGGGGCACAGGGGCTCCCCATTGCTGTACCCCGTTGCTGGTGGAAGGACCGCCCCTCAAAGATGAAGAAATTCGAGGTCAGGGTAAACTCGAGTAGAAATTCATTATGTGGTTCAAATTGTCTACCACGTGTGCTGAGGAAATGTCTGACAGCCTGGAGCCCCTTGTCATGGGGAAGCAACCTTGGACCCTTTAAGAGCGACCTGGACCCCTTTAAGAGCGAACTTGGACACTTTAAGAGCGACCTGGACCCCTTTAAGAGCGACCTGGGCCCCTTTAACCCCTTAACGACATTATGCCCGATGTTTACCTGATAGCTGTGTGTAAACACACTGCGATCGGGTAACGATGGCGGCTGTAATACACAACAGGCCATCTTAGCTTGTCGGCACGGGGGGTGGATTACACCCCCCGTGCTGACGATCTCTGTAATCGGCTGATTTATTCAAATAAGCCAACTACAGCGATTTTCCGGTTCCCGGGTCATCGGCTGGTTAGTGTATATAATACACTAATCAGTGGCTTTGGGGTGAAGAGATTTTTTTTTTTCAATTTTTTTATTTTTTTTGCGCCCTTCCGCCGCTGAGTGCTGATCAGCATCGCGCGTAAGTGCGCCGCTGATCAGCAACTCCTCTTTTTTGGCGTAGGGTTTCCCCCCCCCCCCCTCTTTTTTTTCTATATCCTACTGCCACTGTCTGCTGATAAGTACCGCACATAAGTGCGGCATTTATCAGCAACTCCTTTTTTGGAGTAGGTTTTTTCCCCCTTTACTGTGAAAAACACTACACTACCCCACATTACACGTTACATTACTTGAAATAAAGTTTTACACTACACTACATTACATTTACATACCCCCATATACCAATCCCCGTATAAAAATGTCCCAGAGAATGTTTTCGGTGGAGGAGGCATACGCGCTTATTGCCTCCCACACCGAATCAGCCAGTGAAGATAAATGGGGGGATCCTTCTTTCCTCCTTTCATCCTCATCATCATTATCATCATCATCCAGTGATGGTGACTTTCCACCTAGGCGTCCAAGGAGAACACCAAGGGCTGCCCTCCAGACACATCATCCCATCCCACCCCCTGCCCCCCAGACACGTCATCCCATCCTGCCCCCTGTCCCCCCAGACAGGTGACCCCATCCCCCCCCCCGACCCCAGACAGGTGACCCCATCTGGACCCCAGACCCCCAAAATTATCAGCCTCAGATTCCTGGCTTGGTGGCAACAACGGGAATCCAAATGAACCCCACAGGTCTCAGAGAAATAGACTTTTTCAAGCTCTATTTCTCTAATGACCTTGTAAATTTGATGGTGGCGCAAACAAACTTGTACACGCACCAATTTCTAGCCCAGAACCCCTCCTCTTCTTTTGCTAGGCCCATGGCGTGGACCCCTACTGATGCAGTCGAAATGACAAAATTTTGGGGGCTCCTGCTGCACATGGGCCTAGTAAAAACAACAACACAATTTGGCAATACTGGAGTGGGGATATTATGTATAATACCCCACTTTACAGTATGGCCATGGGACGGTTTCGATTTGAAGCCCTCCTAAAATTCTTGCATTATAACTAGTGATGAGCGAACATGCTCGTCAGAGTTTGGTACTTGATCGAGTAATTAGGATACTCGATGGTACTTGTTAATCAGACAAGCATCTTGCGATACTCGAGAAAATCTCATCATCCTTTTCCTGTAACTTTTGGCGCTATTTCTCAGCCAATCAACAGGCAGGAGACTCTCTGGTACATCCTGCGATCACATGGGACCCATACATGTCGATAGCAGCGATTGGTTGGCCAGATCAGATGACCCTGCCATATAAAAATCGGCGCCGGTAGTGCTCGCTTCAGACGCATGCTGACAGAGATTAGGGACAGAGCTGCTGCTGGTCAGGGAGAGTGTCAGTGTAGGATTTAGCGTTCCAGTAGGCAGGGTATATACTAGCAATACAAACACACAGACCTTTTCAGGGCTTCAAAGCGATTTTTTAATAGTATTACTACCGACTGCTGGCTGGGACTTGCAGTGCTGCTATCACGATTTCACCAGCACACTGTGGCGATCGGATTGTGGCAGAAAGGGGACATTAGGTGTTCCATACAGACCCCTAAGAAGTGCTCAGTACTATTTTATTGGCTCTAATAGTAGATTTCAAGATTTCTGCATTTCTTAGGCAAGCCATATCTAAGTTCACTACCGCTTGCACAGTGTAAAAAGGGGTGTCACACAGTGTATTGGTGCAGCCACCCCCAGATTGGATCTCACAGCCCCCCAAAACAAGTGGGACTAATAGATTTCAAGATTTCTGTCTTTCTTAATGCATATCTAAGCTCCATATTGTGCAGTGTCCATAAAATGGTGAACCCCAGGGGTAAGGGTCGAGGATGAGGGCGTGGGCATGGGCATGGGGTTCCAAGCAATGCAGTTGGCAGAGGCTGTGGTTCTGGGCAGGGTGACACAGCAGAAACCGGTGAGGAGGGAGCGGTGACACACCGCAGACGTTCACTCCCTAGCTTCCTCGCCCAACTTACGGGGTCTCAGGGTACACCTCTATTGAAACCGCAGTAGTGTGAACAGGTGGTCACGTGGATAGCGGATAATGTGTCCAGTAACTTATCCACCACCCAGTCTTCCACGCAGTCCACCCACGCTACCCAAGGGAGTGGAACCCTTGCTCCATTAGCTCAGCCTCCTTCCCCATAGCCTGGCCCCTCCAGGGAAAGAAGGGATTCAGATCCTCCCCCATGCTCCCAGGATTTCTTTTCTGGACCCTTTCCTGAGTCTGAGCAACTGGAGCTGTCCCATGCCCAAAATCTGAATCTCATGCAGTCAGTGGGTGATAAGAGTGGGGACTTGCAAGCGGGGTTGGAAGAGGTGTCTGATGATGACGATGAGACACGGTTGTCAGACATTGAGGTTGTTCTCATGGAAGTAACTGTAAGTGGGGAGCAGAGTGAGGAATTAGAGGAAGAGCTTGTGGATGAGGACGAGGTGACTGACCCGAGCTGGGTGGATAAGCCTAGTGAAGACAGTGCTTCTGAGGAAGAGGCAAGTTCACCTGCAGGACCGGTTGGAAGAGGAAGAGGGGTGGCCAGAGGGAGAAGCAAGGGCGAGTAGATCAGCAACTGTTTCACGGAGTCAAACTTCCGTGGCCAGGGCTAGATGTCTGGCGCAAGTCTGACGGTTTTTTAAAGAAAGTGCGGATGACCAACAGACTGTAGTGTGCAACGTGTGCCATGCCAGGATAAGCAGGGGAGCCACCACTACCAGCCTAACCACTACCAGCATGCGCAGGCATATGAGTGCTAAACACCCCACTCAGTAGAACCAAGGTCATTCAGTGAGTGCAATTCGCAAACCTGCTCCTTCCTCTGGGTCACGTGCTGGCTCTGTCACTCCCACCGCCCTGGCCCCAGGAACAAGCGCCTCCCGCCCTACACCGACCCCTTCCCCTCCACTATGCTCAACACCCTCCAGCAAGGTGTCCAAGTGCAGCGTTCAACTGTTCCTGCAACAGACCTTTGAACGTAAGCGCAAATACACTGCCACTCACCCGCATGCACAAACCCTAAATGTGCACATAGGCAAACTGCTGAGCCTGGAGATGCTGCCCTATCGGCTGGTAGAGACAGAGGCTTTTAGGAACCTCGGCAGACCCTCGGTACTCTATTCCAAGCCGCCACTACTTTTCACGGTGTGCCGTCCCAGCCCTACACCAGCACGTGTCAGATAACATCATTGCCAATGCGGTCAGTGACAAGGTCCACCTAACCACGGACACGTGGACAAGTGCTGGCGGGCAGGGACACTATATCTCCCTGACAGCACATTGAGTCAACTTGGTGGAGGCTGGGACAGAGTCTGACCCTGGTTCCGCCCATGTGCTGCCCACACCGAGGATTGCAAGGCCTACCTCGGTCATGGTCTCTTATGATTTGTATACCTCTTTCTCCTCCTCCTCTTCCTCACTATTACCCTCCACAAGCAAGTCGCCTATATTTCGTAGCACCAGCTGCGTCAGCACTGCGGTGGGTAAGCGCCAACAGGCGGTGTTGAAACTGCTGAGCTTAGGCGACAAGAGGCACATGGCCCAGGAGCTGTTGCAGGGCATCACGGCGCAGAGAGATCTTTGGCTTGCGCCACGGAACCTAAAACCAGGCATGGTTGTGTGTGACAACGGGCGGAACCTGGTGGCGGCTCTGCAATTCGGCAGCCTCACACATGTACCATGCCTGGCCCACGTGTTCAACCTAGTGGTGCAGCGGTTCCTTAAGACCTACCCCAATTTGGCTGACTTGCTCACCAAGGTGCGGCGCATCTGTGCGCATTTCCGCAAGTCAACCTCGGGTGCAGCCACTCTTAGGGCAGTGCAAACACGCTTGCAACTGTAAGCTCACCGACTGCTATGCGACGTGCCCATGGGGTGGAATTCCACCTTCCAGATGGTAGCCAGGTTTTACCAGCAACACAGAGCCATTGTGGAATGCCAGATGTCAACTTCTGTGCGAAGCGGTAGTCAGGTCAGTCAGCTTCCTCAAATCTACAATGAGTAGTGGACGTGGATGTCTGCTATCTGTCAGGTACTGGGCCCCTTTGAGGAGTCAACACAGATGGTCAGCGGCGATGCCGCCATCATCAGCCTCACCATCCCGCTGCTGTGTCTGCTACAAACCTCCCTGCTCAGCTTGAAGCCTAAGACTTTGCCTTCGTCTCAGGAGACAGAGGTAGAACATCCATCGCCAGATAGCCAGACCACCTTGACGTCAGTTTCTCAGTATGAAGTAGAGGAGGAGGAGGAGGAGGAAGAAGAGGAGGAAGAGGAGCAGATTGCTGCCGCGACTGAAGAGGGTACCCATGCTCAATCCTTAGCTGTTGAGCGTGTATGGCCTGAAGAGGAGGAATTGGTGGTGCAGGAGGAGAAAGAAATTGAGCCTATTGAGGAGAGGGAGTTCTTGCGTGTTGGGAGCTTGGCGCACATGGCTGACTTTATGTTAGGCTGTCATTCCCGTGACCCTCGGGTTAAAATTTTTTTGGACAACAACGATTACTGGGTGTTCACCCTCCTGGACCCTCGGTACAAACAGAAGTTTTCCACTCTCATTCCCGCCGAGGAATGCAGTATGGTTGTCTGTGTCCTCACTGCCATGCTCTGACGTCAACGCGTCTGCAGAGGAGCGGGACTGGTTGCCGGGGGCCTGCCGATCACGCCCCCGTCAACCAGCCAGCTGTTTTATTTTATATTTGTCTAGCCGTGGCCGGGGCCTCACCACCCCCGGTCGAGAGGCATCAGGTGTACCCTTGATGGTGACTGACAGCTAGCCTAGCCAGTTAGCTGTCAGCACATAGCTTCGTCTCCACTTAAAATCCAAGCACCTGGACTCACTCCAATTTTTAGGAGGCTCACTAGCTTCCTCACTCACTTTAAATGGTTCTCCGTATGCTCAATGCCATGCAGTGTCTGACCTAATTTTTGGAAGGCTCACTAGCTTCCTCACTCACTTTTCATGGTCCTCTGTGTGCGCAATGCCATGCTGTGTCTGTCCTAATTTTTGGGAAACTCACTAGCTTCCTTACTCACTTTTCATGGTTCTCTGTGTGCTGAATGCCATGCTGTGTCTGGCCTAATTTTTGGGAAACTCACTAGCTTCCTCACTTACTTTTCATGGTTCTCTGTGTGCTTAATGCCATGCTGTGTCTGTACTAATTTTTGGGAAACTTACTAGCTTCCTCACTCACTTTTCATGGTTCTCTGTGTGCTGAATGCCATGCTGTGTCTGGCTTATTTTTTGGGAGACTCATTAGCTTCCTCACTTACTTTTAATGGTTCTCTGTGTGCGCAATGCCATGCTGTGTCTGGACTAATTTTGCGGAGGCTCACTAGCTTCCTCACTCACTTTTAATGGCTCTCCTCACTGCCATGTTCTGACATCACACTACGTCTGCGGGGGAGCAAGACTGGTTGCCAGGGGCCCGCCAATCGCGCCCCCGCCAACCAGCCAGCTGTTTTATTTTTATTTTTTTTGTCTAGCCGTGGCCTCACCACCCCCAGTCAAGAGGCATCAGGTGTACCCTTCATGGTCACTGACAGCTGGCCTAGCCAGTTAGCTGTCAGCACCCGGGTTCGCTTGTAATTAGCAGTGAACTTGGTTGCGTGTGACAAGGGGCGGAAGCTGCTGACGGCTCTGCAACTCGGCAGCCTCACACATGTACCATGCCTGGCCCACCTCTTCAACCTAGTGTTGCTGCAGTTCTGCAGTTCCTTTAATCTTAGCCCAATGTGGCTGACTTGTTCACCAGGTGCACCGCATCTGTGCGCATTTCCGCAAATCAACCAGTTAAACTAACCCCAACTGCTACAGTCAAATTCATAGTCAAATTCAATTAACCTTCCTTTTCTTGTCCTTTTCGAACCATATTATCTGTGGATGTCATCGTATCTTACGTGTGTCCTCTGCCATCCTTTCACAAGTACCTTCTACCTTTTTCCGATGTTGTAGCCGTTTTTAAGGCAGGATTGACCAGGCCTTTCAACAGTAGCTTCTATCCTTCCCTGGGTGTTGTAGTAGCCTTTTTGAAGGCAGAATTGGCCAGGCCTTTCACCAGTACCGTCTACCTTCCTTTAATGTTGTAGCCTTTTTGAAGGCAAGATTGACCACCAGGTCTTTTTAATTCACAGGCTACCGCACTTGCCCTCTCTTAGAGACTCTTTCAAGGATTAAAAGTGTATTTGTTAAAATTTCGGGCCTTCAGACGTATGCTGAAAGAGATCAGGGACAGAGCAGTAATAGACATCTATGTTGACTACTGCTGTGCCCGCCCTTGCCTCCATGTTGGCTACTGCTGGGCCTTAACTGGCCTCTATGTTGACTACTGCTGGGCCTTTACTGGCATCCATGTTGACTACTGCTGTGCCTGCCCTTGCCTCCATGTTGTCTACTGCTGGGCCTTAACTGGCATCCATGTTGACTACTGCTGGGTCTGCCCTTGCCTCCATGTTGGCTACTGATGGGCCTTAACTGGCCTCCATGTTGACAACTGCTGTGCCTGCCCTTGCCTCCATGTTGACTACTGCTGGGCCTTAACTGGCCTCCATGTTGACTACTGCTGGGCCTTAACTTGCATCCATGTTGAATACTGCTGGGTCTGCCCTTGCCTCCATGTTGGCTACTGCTGGGCCTTAACTGGCCTCCATGTTGACTACTGCTGTGCCTGCCCTTGCCTCCATGTTGGCTACTGCTGGGCCTTAACTGTCCTCCATGTTGGCTACTGCTGGGCCTTAACTGGCATCCATGTTGACTACTGCTGGGTCTGCCCTTGCCTCCATGTTGGCTACTGCTGATCCTGCCTGGCCTCCATGTTGACTACTGTTGCTCCTGCCTGGCCTCCATGTTGGTTACTGTTGCTCCTGCCTGGCCTCCATGTTGGCTACTGCTGCTCCTGGGAGTTCTCCGTATGCTCAATGCCATGCAGTGTCTGGCCTAATTTTGGGGAGGCTCACTTGCTTCCTCACTCACTTTTAATGGTTCTCTGTGTGCTCACTGCCATGCTAGGTCTGGTATAATTTTTGGAAGGCTGACTGGCTACCGCTACTACCTTGTTCACTCTGTCCTCACCGCCATGCTGTGTTAGGCTGAATTTTTGGGTGGTTCACGAGATGCTACCTCTGTTTTCATGGTTCCCTGTGTTCTCACTGCCATGCTGTGTCAGGCTGAGTATTGCGAAATATTCATCTCGAGTAACGAGCACCCGAGCATTTTAGTAGTCGCTCATCACTAATTATAACGACAATGCAAGTTGCCCCCCGCGAGATCATCCCTCATATGACCGACTGTACAAAGTACAGCCGGTCATAGAGCACTTCTCAGCCAAATTTACTGAGATGTATATCCCAGATAAATACATCTCAGTAGATGAGTCCCTCCTGAGCTTCAAAGGAAGACTCCATTTCCGCCAGTACCTTTCCAATAAAAGATTGCGGTATGGCGTGAAATTATACAAACTCTGTGAGAGTACCTCAGGGTACACTTACAGATTAAGGCTATGTTCACACTACGTATGTTTCCGGCCGTAGTTCGTACGGAGCCGTACATGTGCGGCTGAAACTACGGCCGTGGGAAAAATTGACATGCGGCCGGATGCGTACGAACCGCGAACATACGGCCGCAGTATAGTTAGGCTTCCTAGCTTCTTTCGAAGCGATCTGAAACAGGTTCTTTACTTGGAAATCTTCGCCCAGCCCAGTAAAACACATAGAACCTTTTGGATCGAAAAATCAAGTTCAATTTGGCTGAAATAAGTACACCATACGGGACCGCATTGAAATCCACGGCCATGAGTTGGAACAGTTCTGGCCGCAAACAATGGTCTTGTTCATTTTTCACAGCGCCGTATAAGATCCGGCCATACACTCATACGTAGTGTGCATTGTGCGGCCGGAAATTGTATACTTCCAAGCGTACGCATCAACCTCAAAACTACGGGCGTATATTTGCGGTTCGCACTACGGCCGGAAATATACGTAGTGTGAACATAGCCTCATGATCAAATTAGAGTATATGAGGGTAGGGACACCTAAATCCAGCCCCCAGAATGCCCCCCCCCCCCTTCCTCGGAGTTAGTGGGAAGATCATTTGGGAACTGATCTTCCCACTTCTGGATAAAGGTTATCACCTGTACGTTGATAACTTTTATACCAGCATCCCCTTGTTTTTCGATCACTCGCTGGTCGAGCTACTGTAGCTTGCGGCACGATCCGAAAAAACAACCTGAACAAACCTAATTGTGTCTAGAGTACAATCAGTATATGTGAGGAGTTGATCTCTCAGATCAAGTCCTCAAACCATATAACGCCACAAAAAAAACAGACAGTGGTATAAAAAGGTGGCCGTATATCTGGTACAGACAGCGATGTAAAACGCTTTTGTGCTGTACCGATATGCCGGCCACCCGGGAAAATTCCTTGAATTCCAGAAAGCAGTGATCAAAGCCATGATATTCGACAGCCACGGTGAGGGCCCCAGTGCTTTTGGATATGAACGACCCCATATCGTACAGGAACAACATTTTCCAGGTGAAGTCCCCCACATTGGAAAAAGGAAAGATCCCAAAAGAAGTGCAGAGTGTGCCGTAAAAGGGGGATCAGGAAGGACACCATTTACCAGTGTGACACCTGTCCTGATCACCCCGGCCTCTGCATAGAGGATTGCTTCAAGGCGTACCACACATCATTGGAGTTCTAAATTTTCTAAATTCTGTCCCTTATTCTTATTTCAGGGGTCACCTTGGTCCGGGGATTATTCTGATTGCCATTATGGAGCCGGGAAGGAATTTTTTTCCCTGTGATGAGGCTATTGTTGTCTGCCTCACAAGGGTTTTTTACCTTCCTCTGGATCAACACAGGTTGAATTTGATGGACACCTGTCCTTTTCAACCATATAAACTAATATTTGTCATAATACCCCCAAAATAAATTAAAATTGTCCTTTTTCCCCAACTAAATAGGTTTGGCCGCCATTCCCATTAGAGACTTGCCATGTTGCATTTACAAAGCCTCTGTGCTTCCAAGACAGTAGAAACCCCCCACAAGTGACCTTATTCTGGAAACTACACCCCATAAGGAATCTATCAAGGGGTACAGTAGGGATATAGCCCCCTGGTGACGGGCCCATTTGTGCCGTGAAAATGAAAAAAAAAATTGTATTTTTCATCTTCACAGCACATGTTGTACATATGTGCCCGTCACCACTGGGGTACATATGCTCACTGTACCCCTTGTTAAATTCCTTGAGGGGTGTAGTTTCTAGAATGTGGTCACTTGTGGAGAATTCCCGCTGTCCTGGCAGCACAGGAGCTTTGAAAATGTGACATGGCCTCCATCCTCCATTCCAGCCTCTAAATGGCGCTCTGTCCCTTTGGTGGCTTGCTCTGTGCCCATATGGCACATTATGTCTACATGTGGGGTATTTTCGTACTCAGTAGAAATTACCCTACAGGTTTTGCATTTACTTTCTCTTTTAACCTCTTGGGAAAATGAAAAAAGACCAACATTTAGTGTAATTTTTTTTTACATTTTTACACTAAATCATTGATCTAGTCTTTATTCTTTCAATATCACAAGGGGTAAAAAGATAAAACAGACACGAATTGTGCAATTTCCCCCAAGTACGGAAATACCCCACATGTGGACATAAAGCGCCATTCAGGTGCAGGGTAAGCCTCCGCAGGGACGGAGCGCCATTTGGCTAGAATAGATGGTGAATGCCATGTTGCATTTACAAAGGCCCTGTGTTGCCAAGACTGTGGAAGCTCCCCAAAAGTAACCCCATTCTGGAAACTGCACCCCTCAAGGAATCAAACAAGGGAGGCAGGGAGGATATGGACCGCTTGATGACGGGCACATTTGTGCTGTGAAAATGAAAAAGCAAAATTTTTCACTTTCACGTCACATTGTTCCACATTTCTGCCCGTCACCAGTGGGGTCCATATGCTCACTGCACCCCTTGTTAGATTCCTTGAGGGTTGTAGTTTCCAGAATTGGGTCACTTGTGTGGGTTTACCACTGTCCTGGTAGCATAGGGTCTTTGTAAATGCAACATGGCCCTTGAAATCCATTCCAGCCAAATTCAGCATCTAAAAGCCAAATGGTGCTCCATCCCTTCGGAGGCCCGTCTTGCGGACGCATGGTGCTTTATGTCCACATGTGGGGTATTTCTGTACTCGGGACAAACTGCTCTACATGTTTTGTGTTTTTTTTTTCTCAAGTAGTGTAGTTTTTTAACAAGTGGTGTAGTGAGCATATGGACCCCACTGGTGAGGGGCACAAATGTGGAACAATGTGGCGTGAAAATGAAATATTACATATTTTTTACACTATAATGTTGGTTTAGCCTTGAATTTTTCATTTTCACAAGGGGTTAAAAGAGAAAAAAACACACAAAATGTGTAGAGCAATTTCCCCTGAGTCCATAAATACCCCACATGTGGACATAAAGCGCCATGTGGGTGCAGGGCAAGCCTCCGAAGGGAAGGAGCGCCATTTGGATTTTGAAGGCTGGATTTGGCTAGAATGGATGATGAACGCCATGTCGCATTTACAGAGCCCTCATGCTGCCAAAACATTGTAAACCCCCCACAAGTGACCCCATTCTGGAAACTAAACCCCTCAAGGAATCTAAATAGGGGTGCAGCGGGGATATGGACCCTCTGATGACGGGCACATTTGTACCTTGAAAAAAATTAAAATTTTCCCTTTCACGTCACATTGTTCCACATTTGTGCCCGTCACCAGTGGGGTCCATATGCTCACTGCACCCCTTGTTAGATTCCTTGAGGGGTGTAGTTTTCAGAATGATGTCATTTGTGGGGGGTTTCCAGTGTCTTGGCAGCACGAGGGCTCTGTAAATGCGACATGGCCCTTGAAATCCATTCCAGTGAAATCCAGCTTCCAAAAGCCAATTGGCGCTCCTTCCCTTTGGAGGCTCGTCCTGCGCCCACTTGGCACTTTATGTCCACATGCGGGGTATTTCCTTTTATCCCTTTGTGAAAATGAAAAATTGAAGGCTAGAACAACGTTTCAGTGTAAATTTTTTTTTTCTTTTTTCATGCCACATTGCTCTGAAAATCTGTGAGACACCTGTGGGGTCCAAATGCTCACCGCACCCCTTGTTACATTCTATGAGGGGGTTTCCAGAATGTGGTCACTTGTGGGGGGTTTCCAGTGTTTTGGCACCCCAGAGCCTCTGCCAAGCTGAAGTGGTACATTAAAAAATGACCAAATATAACGGAGGAGTTGAAATTCACTAGGCGCTCCTTTGTATCTGAGGTTTGTGGTTGCGTCAAATAACGCAATAGGGCCACATATGGGGTATTTCTAGAAAATGCAGAAACATGACAATAAATATTGGGGTGCATTTCTCTGGTAATAGGTTTATAATTATGAAAACTATTGGATTACAATAAAATCTCTGCACAGAAAATTTAAATTTTAAAATTTCTTACACACTTAGGGGGACATGTATCATCCGGCGTACTGGTGATTTTCCGGCGGAAAGTTCAGTTTTGCTAATATTTTATTCGTAAATGGCCGATTTGCGAATAAAATATTAGCAAAACGGAACTTTCCAAAGGGTACGCCGGGGGAGGGCGGGGAGGGGGTTGTGGAGGGGGCGGAGCGGAGGGGGCGGACTCAGAGTCCGCGCGATTTATCATTGATTTTTCTTAAACTTACGCCGAAAACTTACTCCAGCCCTCAGCTGGTGTAGGTTTTCGGCCTTGCGCACCGGCTCGCACGGGATTTATGTAATCTTCGTAGCGCCGGAGATGCGGGGACATCTATAAGTCCGGCGTAAGAAACGTCGGACTTAATAAATATCCCCCTTAGCGTTTATTTCTGTGACTCCCCTAAAGGGTTAAAAAACTTTATGGATGTGCTTTTGCAGAGTTTGGGGGGGTGCAGTTTCTGAAATGGGGTGCTTTGTGGGGCTTTCTAACATTCAGTCCCCTCAAATACATCTTATCCCTGAACAGGTCCCTAAAAATATCTGATTTTTAAATTTTACTGAAAATTTAGAAAATTGCTGCTAATGTTTTAAGCTTTCTACTGTCTAAAAAAAAAAAGAAAGATAGTTTAATAAATGCCGCCAACACAAAGTAGACATATTGCTAATGCTATTTAATATATAATTTATGTGGCATAACCATTTTCTATATAAGCAGAAGAGTTTCAAAGTTGGAAAAATGCTTTTTTTCACAATTTTTCACATTTTTTTTTCTTTTTTCATAAAGATTCGTTATAAGTATCGACTCAAATTTACAAGAAATGTAAAGTACCATATGTCACGAGAAAAGAATCTCAGAATCATCCCGATAGGTAAAAGCATTTCCAAGTTATTAATGAATAAAGGGACACAGGTCATATTCATAAAATTTGTCTCTGTCCTTAAGGCCATTTCAGGCTCTGTCCTTAAGGAGTTAAGAGCGACCTGGGCCCCTTTAAAGCGCAACCTGGGATCCTTTAAGAGCGACCTGGGCCCGTTTAAGAGCGACCTGGTCCCCTTTAAGAGCGACCTGAGCCCCTTTAAAGCAGGACCTGGGCCCCTTTAAGAGAGACTTGGGTACTTATAATGGTAAAGATCATTGCTCGGTTACCATGACAATCTTACTCATGTCAGTGAGACAGAATCGTTAAGGACCTTCCATTTTCTACATCTTCTATTGGCCAATAGTGGACATGTGACTGTGTGGATGTTTTAGACATTGCTTGACAAGGCCTTAGAGTTCCTATTGGTTGCTATATTTCAGCTATTTGCATATGTGCTGTGATTGGCTGTTAGCGTTTAGAGTATGGGCATTATTTCCAATGGGCCATTATTTTCTATGGGAAATTAGGGGTCTTTAAATGTAAATTTCTTAAAAACGACAAATCCGATGGGAACCAAAAATAGATAGCACACCTCACATCGCCAAGAACTTCGAAACGCAGTTCGAACAGAATCTTTTTGCAAACGGTTCGGGCTGTATTAAACGCAGAAAATGGCTGAAAATTGCAGAAATGGAAACAGAAGAAGAATATGGATTACAATATAGGGATTTTTCAAGCACTATAATCAGAGAACTAGATCATATTGTCGTGGCAGGGAGGTATGGGGTAATTAGGGTAATTTATTCTGCCACGCTTCAACTAACTGTCTATGTCTAGATTGTAAAATAGGGAAGTGTCGGCCGTAAGGAAATCACACCAACAACCAGTTTGGTCCAAGTTCCATATACACTCCTCTTTATTACTTCCTTGATCCATACATTTATAGGGTAGAATATAGGGGTGGTTACAATATAACATTATTACATTCCTCTTTGATCTAATTGGATTACACCAAATCTCTATTAATTTATGCATTTTCTACTGCGTAGCTTAGGCCTTTAGACTCTTGTGGTAGTAACGTTTTCTATCTTCACATATCTTCTGGACGTGACTTCCTCTATCTTCCTCTGCAAAGCACCAGCATACCATTCTTTGTCCAGGACAGGAACCATTAATCTTCCATGTGAAGGCTTTGCCTTGCAGAAGCAGTTACAAGCTACTAGTGTATATATATATATATATATGTCTGAAGCAGTTTGTTAAGAATTATATATTGTAATGAGAATCACGTGTTAGTATACATTGTAGATTTAAATGTTTCTCTTATGAGGGTCATCCCCTGACCCCATACTTGACAGTCCCCCCTAGAAACATTGAAATCACTTAATCACCCATTAGAATAACCTTTCCCTTGTTTTCCCTAAAAACTAGTAGTCTTGAGCCTTTGTAGCTGTCTCATGGTGAGGGATGGGGAGTAGGGGTATTTCACCCAGCTACTGGAGTTTGTGTTCCTAACAAACACCACCTCCTTCCACTGGGACTTAGTCACCATGAGAGTCTACCCTCCCCTTATCTATCCCTAATTAAGTTGTAAGTCTAGGTTATTCTTTATCATATAGGTGATTTAAAGGGAACCTGTCAGGCCCTGGGTTGCTCGGTAATAACTCTCATTGGGGGAGCCCCTTCTGTACTATCCTCCTCCATACAGGTGAAATTATCTTCCCCCAGATAAGGAAAGACTGGAGTAACCTCATCCAAACCCTTAGACAACATCTTCTTGACACAAGGGGTTACACAGATCACCATGATTAATGAGGCCAGTAAAACTACTCCTAGCACCGTGCCCACCTGTGCTAGCCACTTCTGCCATCCGTTCATCCAAGAGAAGTACTGGTCCCATGGGTCTGTTATGCCAGCATTCCTCTTTAGCTCTTCGGATATGTTGTCTAGTTTTTTAATGGCTAGGGTTACCTTACCGTTTGGACCAGTATTGTCAGGTATATAGGTGCAACAAACATCCTTGATCATTTTACATACCCCACCATTCTCTGCCAATACCATATCTAGGGCCATTCTGTTCTGGAAAGTCATAATAGATGTGGGGCCTAGTTGGTCTACCAATCCATGTAGGGCATCCCGAGTGTAATTGACAAATCTCTGTTGATTGTAATAAATATAGTTTATCCAATCCACATTCTTGTTTATGGTTATGTGAGGGAAAATTGATTCAAATCCTGCCTTCACCTGGTCCCTAGCTTTGAACTCATCTGGCACCCCCCTTGGGACTCCTATGGCATCTATGTATATGTGTGGGTCAAAGCTTACCTTTGGGGTCAGATCAACAGTTCTCTTGTGTCTGATGGAAGAGTCAAGGGACCTTGCAATTCTAGAATGAGAAAACCTCTTCCATCTTACCATCTTCAAGGGGTATTACATGAAGTGGCATTAGGGCATTGGCTAGTGCACATTCCCCTGTCCAATTACCTTCAAGTTTGGGTCTTATTTTCATATCCCCACAAATCCAGAACACATCAGCTACTGATTGGACCTGGTTCAGGAGTTGGTCTCTGGTTGCGTTACTGTAACTTCCACAATAGCCTGGTTCAAACTTACCCAGGTTTCTACCCTCCCCTTCGCTCACGAAGCATGTGTAATTACCAGGGTATATTGTGATTCCCTGGCTTCGGGTGGGTGCTTGTGTGATTATGGGATATTTTACTTTCCAAGTCTCACAAATCGGGTTGTTAGTAGTACTGTTGGTGAACAGGCTGAGGAAACACCGTTCTGAAGCTGGGTCTAGGTGTAGGGGAACTGACCCAAGGTGTGGGCGGGCACTAGAGCATACATAACAGTTTGATCGGTTGTATTGTGCTGCAGTGTATTTCATCCATTCTAACCAATAGTTGGTATCACTGTATCCTGTCTCAACTGCATATACCTCTTCTACCGTGGGGTCTGAGATAGCTACCATCTCATTATACATTTGCATGTGGGATTTGGCTAAATGTATTATATCCGTTGTTTGTTTCTCCTCTGTTCTCCACTCTGGAGAATGGAACATGTCCTTCAGCTTGATTCCTGCCTTATAACCAGATGCCATTCCCCCATATCCACCTATAACATATGTTCCTGCATCATTAGCACTGGGGTTTTCTACGGTTATAACTAGTTTCACCTTCTTCTTCTTAACACACAGTGGTTTGAGTAAGGTCAGTCTATCGAGTAAGGGTTTCCCATTCTTGTCTTTCCTCTGTAGTATAGCCTCTGGTCTATATCCCCAATCAGTGTCTCCAGTGTTCCATCCCACTGCCCCCCAGGAATCGCAATGTGGACCCCAATAGTTATCATCAGTAACACACATATACCACACAGTCCCCTCATCGCATGTCATTCCCCTGGGTAGATTAAAATTGACCTTAAAAGTTGCTATATGGGTGTTGGATGAATTATACCAGAGAGTAATGAACTCCTCATCTTGTGTAATGGCTACCTCTGTTGTCCCCCAACCCACCCAGGCAGAACACATTATAAAAAGGATAAAGACGTCTTTCATGGTGATGGACTGGTGGGTGACACCTTCTTGCAGTGAGAGGCGTGTATCCAGGTGGTTTTCCCTTCAAGTTTCACAGAAGTTGGAGACACCAAAAGCACTTGGTATGGGCCTTCAAATCTAGGTTCCAGAGCGTCTCTGACGTGCTTTTTCACAACCACAAAGTCACCTGGTTGGAGGGAGTGAGTGCTCTGGTCAGATTCTGGATCTGGAATAGAGGAGAAAACTGCAGCATGTGTTACTTTCAATTCATTGCACAGGTTTACAACATACTTCACAAGATTATCATTCCCTGCCTTCAACTGTTGTGGGTAGTATGCCCCAAGCCTAGCGGGACCCCCAAATAGAATTTCATACGGGGTTAGACCGGTGGGCTGCCTAGGGGTGTTCCTGACAGAGTAGAGGGCAATAGGTAGGATCTCAGGCCATGGGAGGGATAACTCTCTGCTTGCTTTCAGAATTTTATTTTTCAGTGTGGCATTCATTCTTTCTACCTTTCCACTACTTTGAGGGTGGTAGGGGGTATGTAAGCCTAAGTCTGCCCCTACCATCTTCCAGATCTCCCTAGTCACATCTGCAATAAAGGCTGGGCCTTGGTCGCTTTCAATAACTTCTGGAACTCCAAACCTACAGACTAGGTCGGTCAAAAGTCTTTTCACAGTAAGTTTGGCTGTCATGTTAACAACTGGGTAGGCCTCCGTCCATCCTGAGAACATGTCCACCACCACTAGGACATACTTGTATCTTCCACTCTTTGGTAGTTCCATGTGGTCAATCTGGATCCTCTGGAAAGGATATAGCGGTTTAGCCAAGTGTTTCTTGGGAGTATGCACTGTCCCCCCTGGATTGCAAGTCTTGCAGATGTCACAACTCTTAGCATAGGTAGCTGCTGCGATAGAGATTCCAGGTGCCAGGTAAAACTTAGTGATGGTGGAAATCATCTGGTTCTTTCCTCTGTGGGTGATTCCATGGGCCCACTGCACCACTGCTGGGAACAATGCTCTTGGTAGGCAGAGTCTCTTGTTTTTCCTCCAGAATCCATCTTCTTGCATCTTGGCTCCTTGTTTTTCCCACTCTTTCTTTTCTTCTAGACCTATCTGGGACTGGAATTGCTTCAACAGAGTAATTCCTGGATTGGGTATATCTTCTTCTTCTCCGGCTTCATCTTCTTTTTTCTTCCCTGCTCTTGTTAGCACGTGTATAGCAACTTCTGCTTCCTCTCGAACTTCTGGGAGAAGTGCTGCGGCCTTTGCTGCTAGATCTGCTCTGTAGTTGCCCTTGGCTTCTTCTGTCTCTGTTCTTCCATGGGCTTTAACCTTCAGGATGGCTACTTGAGCCGGTAGATGGAGAACTTCCATCAAAGTCTTCACGGCTCTGTGGTTCTTGATGGGCGTTCCACTAGCTGTCTGGAAACCTCGCAAGGCCCATTTCAGGCCAAAGTCATGCGCTATTCCATGCGCGTAGGCTGAGTCTGTGTAGATATTGGCAGTCTTCCCTTCCACTAGCTTGCAGGCTTCGGTCAGGGCCCTAAGTTCAGCTTCCTGGGCCGACATGTGGGAAGGAAGGGAGTTTGCCATCACAGTTTCTGATAAGGTGACCACAGCAAATCCTGTATGGAACTGTCCTTTCATCCGCGTACCTTGAGCCATCCGTGAAGAGAATATAGTCAGGATTGTCCAGTGGTGAAGTAGAAACATTTGATAGACGTGAAGTCTCATCTTCCATCTGCTGGACACAATCATGTTCTGGATAGTAATCTTCCTCTGCAGGGTAGTCTTCATCCCTGTGAGATGCAGCACTATTGCCTTCAATAGGATCACATTCCCCCCTTGAGAGAGGAAGCAGAGTTGCAGGGTTCAGAATTGTACATCTTTGCAGTGTGACGTTTTCAGGCAAGAGGAGAGAACTTTGCAGGCGTGTCTTGCGCTGCATAGACAAATGAGGTTGTTGGGACAATTTCAGAATGGCTTGTAAATTATGTGGTGCCAAGATAGTAACAGGATGTCCTAAGATGAGATCAGCCGTTTTGTCCAGAAGTGCTTGTGCTGCAAGAACTGCCCTGAGGCAGGTGGGAGCCGCTCTAGCGACTGGGTCCAATCTGCAAGAGTAATATCCAAGCGGCCGTGTTCTTCCACCATGTTTCTGGGCCAATACTCCTGAAGCATGACCATTGTTCTCAGAGATGAAAAGGAAGAATGGTTGAGTATAGTCTGGTATCCCCAAGGCAGGGGCTTGTAAAATAAGATTCTTAAGTTCATAGAAACAGTTCATAGCCTCTATGGGAAGACCATGTGAGTCCTTGATGTCAGCAAAGGAGTCATAAAGTGGTTGCATCAAAGCTGAAGCGTTGGGAATCCATTGGCGGCAGTAGGTAATCATTCCAAGAAATGCTTGCAGTTGGGTTAGAGTCTGGGGTGGCTTGATCTCTGCCACTGCCTTCTTGCGGTCTTCCGTAAGGTGTTTGGTTCCACTTGAGATACAATCACTGCACCACTGCAGTTTTGACTGTGACACCTTGCAGTTAATGGAGGCCAGGTGCTGAAGTAAGCTGATAGAATGATCTTCACAAACAAAGGCGTTTGGGGCACACAAGAGCAGGTCATCAACATACTGAAGGAGAACCACATCCGGGTGTGCCAAGATCCATGGTTGTAAGCATGTCTGCAGTGCTTGAGTGAATTGGTTTGGAGAGTTCTGTGCTCCCTGGGGCATTCTTGTCCAGGTGTACTGTTTCCCACGATAAGTAAACGCAAAAAGGTATCTTGAAGATTCTTCTAGAGGAACGCTGAAGAAAGCGTTTGCAAGATCGATTACTGTGAAACAAGCAGCAAAAGGAGGTATTTGGGAGAGGAGAGTGTTGGGGTTCGGAACCACTGGGGTTTCCAGGACAGTAGCAGCATTCACAGCTCTGAGATCTTGAACCAAACGGTATTTTTCAGGTTCACCTTGTGCAGTCCTCTTCTTGACAGGAAATAAGGGTGTATTGGCAGGTGACATGCACGGGATAAGCACGCCGTTCCTCAGGAAGGCGGAAATCTGTCCTTCCAGAGCCTGTTCTTGACCAGCTTTCAAGGGGTATTGAGGTAGGTGGGGTGGTAATGCACCTTCTTTCAGGAAGATACGTACCGGGGTGACAGGAAGTAGGCCAATATCATCAGGGCCTGTGGCCCATAATCCATCTGGGATTAGGGGTAGCACTCTTGGGGGGATACGTTTCTGGCAAGGAAGCACTAGGAGTGTATGTATGGCTTGCAGAGCACATACTTCTTCAGTGGTAGGAGTATTTTCGAGGTCTAGATACATTCCAGATGAATCAAATCGGATAGTTGCTCCCATCTTCTGTAAAAGGTCAGCTCCCAGTAAGTTGGTTGGGCATGAAGGAGAAACAAGAAGTCTTGACAGTATACTCTGGTGTCAAACAGGCACTGGATAGGTAAGGCGAGTCTTGGTAGGTTGTCCGTCAACTCCGACACATGAGATATAGTCAGGAGAGAGGGTGACACCTGGTGGGATATCCGAGGTTCTTAAGACTGATCTGGCTGCACCCGTGTCCACTAGAAAAGGGATTTCATGACCATTTACTGGAATTTTGACTGTTAAAACAGGGCCAGATTGATAAGAAAGGTCTTTGTCCGCCAGGTTAGTGAAAACAGTAGACGCAGGCTTGCCAAGTTCCTATGCATCAGGGTAAAACCAGTCCTGAGGAGGAGGAGGAAATGATTGCTGATCAAGTTGGTCGTGCTGTTGAGATCTCTGTGGTTGACGACCCTGGCCTGAGGGTCGATTATATCCTTGTTGGCGGTCATGTGGGGTCATATTCTGTTGTCCCATGCTCAAATTGGAGAATCCTCGGGTTGGTGGTTAACCTTGCTGGGTTTGAAGATTCTGTCCTAAAAAGAGACGGCATTGCTTCCTAATATGGCCTAGTTTGCCACAAAAATATCAAGCAGGTCTAGGCTTTTGGGGCCTATTGTTGTTGTTGGGCATCTGTTGGTGTCTGCCAGGGAAAGGACTTCCTGGATAGAGTTGAGCTGGCTGATTATACATAATCTCATCCACTCTTGAGGCATTGTTAGCACGAGGGTTTTGTGTTTGTTGGAAAACAGCCACATTATTATCAGTCAGTCTTTGAGGCGCATGATTAATCTGTTGCTTCTCAATAGCTTTCGAAATGAGCAAGACTTGGCTGTGGGGTAGTTCTATATATTCAGGGCGAGTTTCCACCAATTTTCTCATAATGGGGTCAAGAAGGCCTTTGACAAAAGATTCGACAAAAAGGGTGCGCTGGTGTTTTATCTTCATATCAAATCCCTGGTCTTGGAAGAGTGCCAACATTCTAGCATAGTACTTTTCCACCGTCTCAGTGGGTTCCTGAGATGTGTCGGCCACACTGACAGAGGAGTCAGCCAGTCTATCTTTGGCCCATTTCTGAAGTCTTCGGCAAAACTCTTCACCCGAGGGATAGCTGAGGGTATCTACCATCCCATCCTCCAATAATGCTGACCTGATAATAGGCCAAAAGGAATCTCCTGCCTTGATACCAGTAATATTAGCTAGATCCTGCCAGTTAGCGGAGTAGGTTTTCTGCACTTCATTGAGCCTACGGTAAAAAGGCATTGGTTGTTTCTCAGGATCAGGCAACTGGCTCAGTAGATTATTGATTTCAGCAGGGTTGAAAGGAACATACTTAGGTTTCTCTTGATTAGTCAAAACATGTTGAACTGGGGAAAATGGTGTTGGTGGTGGTGTATCGGCAATTGGTGGTGGTGGTGGTGGAAGCGGTAAGGAGTCAAATGAAATCAACGGTGGAGGAGGAGGAGGTGGAGGTTCCAGACCTGGAAGGAGGTCATTACTAAATGGATTATGTCTCGATAGGGGTATCATCTCGGTTGAGTTTTTCTGCGTAGTGGAGAGAGAATAATCTGTACACATGTACTGCCAAGTTTCTGCAAGTAAGTCAGCTATGTATGAGTCTTGAACTATGATCTTAATAAGCCGTACGCCGTAGCGTGTGGATGTGGCCATCTCGTATTGCAGATAATATTGTCTCACAACAAGGCTTCTCGGGAAACCCAAATAGGCCAGCACAGATAAGTGGTAATGAGAGTGAGGTTAATTCTTTAACTTTGACATTCTGGAGTACATTGTGTACTGTCTGTCTCAGTAAGCGGGCAGCTTCTTCATGAACATAATCTCTGTATATGGGGCCTACTGCATGTAGAATGACCCTACATTTCAGGTTGTAACCTGGAGTTGCCACTACTGCTGTCACTGGTAGGTGAGCACCCTGTCGGTATGCCAGGATGTCATCACAGTCTAACTGTATCTCCTTACCACCGTGCTTCACTATCTGTCTAGCCACACCTCCATTGTGCTTGAGGGCAGCGTTAGCTGGATTCACTAAAGCCTCTGTATCCTGATGTACCACATCACCTACGCCTATGACCAAGGTGGTCGAGAGATCCCATATCTTGGTAGTAAATACTGGAGTGAAAGGTATCGGGTTAAATGTCACTCTATTAGGTCCCTCAGACCTTCTAGTGGTAGTGTGGCGTGGGGTTATTGGATGATATGAGTCAACTGATACACGTTCATCCTCAAAACCAAACCCTGGGGAAGGCTGGCGTCTAGTCCTAAGTGACCCGCATTCAAATGTCTCGGGGGCAGATTCCCCTTTTCCATCACTCGGGTATGGAGATTCCTCCTTAAGTCTGATAGGGGTGTTATGGAATTGCTGAATTGTAGCTGCAGGTACTTTATCAAACTCATGAGACTGTGGACTGAATGGGGCACTTGATGCTCGCTGTGGTGATAAGATCATAATGGGAGCGGCACCTGGGGTGGGTACATAGTATGCTCCAGAGGCAGTCAATAAGGGATATAGGTTAGGAGCGCTGCTGTCCGGAAGGGTGGGTTTGGGTATAGCAATATGGCTGCCGGAAGTAGGCTGTTCCCCTTGGGTGGATGGGGAGGAGCTGGGAGTCCCAATATGGCCGTCCGCACGTATAGCAGTGTCACTAGGTGGGGCAGACTGGGCGGTTCTACATTCAGGGGCTGGATTTGGGCGTCCCCTCCCACAACTACTGCAATATTCAGCAGAGGGTGGATTCTGCTGATGGCAATGTGGACACTCCCAGCATCGTGGTCCACCGTCGCCATCATGGGATGTGTCACCCCCCCTATAGTACATATATGCAGTCACTTCCTCTTTTGCATTGACATATTCCACCTCTACATAATTATCTTTTGCAATTGAACATGCGGTGCGATGCCATGCTTGGGCAGCCAAAAGCAACTCATTATCCTCCAAGGTCCCTTTGTTCTCTCTAAGGGCCTTTTCCCATAGCGTAACTTGTAGTCTCCCCTTTTTATGCATCTGACAGACATCCATTAGTTTTTTCATGTTAGCCACATGTTTCTTTCCTTCTCTTCTGGTTACCAGCTCAACTGGGCTTTCATAGGTCTTATCGGGAGGCTTCGATGCAAACAAGGATCGCAAGCTTTCCATCGCGTTGCGAGTTTTTTTCAGAGCTCAGAGATCACGGGTGTTCCTACTCTACGCTAATACCTAGTTCGTGTAATTCAAGCACGCGACCGTAAACCCAGCAAGTGAAACACTTATTTAAGATATCTGCGGAGACTAATCCTTCACAATATGGTCAGTGGAGGCCCCCTGGAGGGGAATATAAATGTATAACAAGCTACAGAAACAAGTGTTTCCTGTCTGTTTGACTTCACCGGAAAATAGGGAAGTGAAAGTCAAACTTGAGGAAGTGTCTGGAAAGAACAGAACAGCTAACCGCAGCTGCGTAGACAAACTACTAGACTACTACTCCTATCATACGTTCTTTGTGTTACATGCAGCCAGAAGTTTCACTTGCATTAAACTTTAATATTAACATACGGCCGCTCTAAACAATATCTTCAGAACTGGTCTTGCCCAGCACCACAGCCAAGGCTAATTCACTGACTTGAAACGGACAGGTTCTCTCACAAACCCAAAATATCTAACAGATTCTCTTTCAAACCCCAAATTGTATCAGGTTCTCTGCCAAACCTCAAAATTGTAACAGGTTCTCTGCCAAACCTCAAATTCTATCAGGTTCTCTCCCAAACCTCAAATATGTATATCTCTGTAACACAGGTTCTCTGTCAAACCCAAAATTATCTCTATACTGACACCAGTTCTGACAAGTTAAACCACCACGTGTCTCAGAGCCCCAGTAAGATACCCATAGACAGTTAGTTGGTTACGACAAGCTGTACGTACACAATGATACACGTACATTTACGGGTTCTCTGGACGGCACAGCGGGAGGAACACCTCGTCGCTAAGGTCACCACGGGGATCGAACAGGTTACCCACAGACTCACACAGGACCGCCTGACACAACAGGTAAGCTACAGATTTATAAAATCAGCAGACTTACCGTTGTGGTGGAGTTGATCAGGCTCGTTCAGTCGGTCCGGGATCGTCTAGCAGACAGCCGGGTGTCGGTCCCACGGGGTAGGCCCCCCCTGCAGGTGCCGGCCTATTGTTCGGGCGCCAGTGTCGTGGCAGGGAGGTATGGGGTAATTAGGGTAATTTATTCTGCCACGCTTCAACTAACTGTCTATGTCTAGATTGTAAAATAGGGAAGTGTCGGCCGTAAGGAAATCACACCAACAACCAGTTTGGTCCAAGTTCCATATACACTCCTCTTTATTACTTCCTTGATCCATACATTTATAGGGTAGAATATAGGGGTGGTTACAATATAACATTATTACATTCCTCTTTGATCTAATTGGATTACACCAAATCTCTATTAATTTATGCATTTTCTACTGCGTAGCTTAGGCCTTTAGACTCTTGTGGTAGTAACGTTTTCTATCTTCACATATCTTCTGGACGTGACTTCCTCTATCTTCCTCTGCAAACCACCAGCATACCATTCTTTGTCCAGGACAGGAACCATTAATCTTCCATGTGAAGGCTTTGCCTTGCAGAAGCAGTTACAAGCTACTAGTGTATATATATATATATATATGTCTGAAGCAGTTTGTTAAGAATTATATATTGTAATGAGAATCACGTGTTAGTATACATTGTAGATTTAAATGTTTCTCTTATGAGGGTCATCCCCTGACCCCATACTTGACAATATGAGGTTTTTGTGGGTACGTTTAACCTAAGTGCATGGGGTAAGAGATCATTCTGGACTGAGTATAGTACAGTGAACCATGGGGCCTAGGCTACAGGGGCAGATCCGGTGCTGTGAAAGATGGCCTGACACGTATCTGATCATGGAGAAGGGCCACATGGTATAAAATGGATAATTATAGGAACCCGAATAGTTCCAATTCAGCATTTAAACCTGAAGGCTGTCGAACTCAAATTTTTTTTTAAATTCGATACAAATTGATTCAATTTTGCTGATGTAATCACTACCTCTCCAATCCCTCGGGACATTCTGGATGGCTGCAAAGGACAGGTGGGATGGATTGCACTGGTGACATTCTCTAAAATGAAGTGATAGAGGGTGTGTCATTTCTCCTTTTTTTATATTACGTATGGGTTCAGAAATTCTAGTTTTCAGTTGCCTTTTAGTCCTCCCAATGTATTGCTTCAGGCAACAGCAGGAGCGGGTCCTGGGTAGGTGAGCAGCAGCGCCACTGACAGACAGCAGGCAGGATGTGTACCACTAGGTAAACCTTGCTGAGGAGTTAAACAGCAGAGTGATCCCATGTGCAACAGTAGGTTTAATCAGAAGGTCTAGTAGCAGGACTCTGGAATAAGAGGACCGCAGCAATATACAAACAGGAAAGTCTGTAAGCTTGAGGCAGACAGAAGCTAAGTTCTAACTGATACTCAGGCAGGGAGGGGCACAGGTGCACACATTATTATAGCCTCAGAGAGCAGGTAAGATGGCCACTGAAGCTGCAGTGGCCATCTTGTAAAGAGGCAGAGATGCCCACAAACACAGCAAACATAAAACCAGGAACGGATCCTAACACTACCCCCACCTCAGGAGCGGCCTCCGGGCACCCTTTGGCCAGGCTTTCCAGGATGTCTTTGGTGAAACTCGGATAACAAGCAGGGAGCATTAATATTTTCCACAGGTTCCAAAGAATTTTCTTCGGCTGGATACCCTTCCCACTTGACTAAATATTGCAGCCGGTTCCTATGGATCCTGGAATCGAAAATTTCCTCCACCACAAATTCTTCCTCACCATCAATCAAAACCAGATCGGGTGGTTGGGCAAAGGATTAGGGACAGCAGCCTTCATAAGTGAGACATGAAATACTGAACGGAACTTCATGGTCTTGGAGAGCTTTAGCTGAACAGCCACTACACTTATGATGGCACTTATCTTGAATGGACCCACAAATTTCTGCCCAAGCTTCGGAAAAGGTACTCTCATTTTAAAATTTTTAGTGGAGAGTCAGACAGAATCTCCTACTTTGAACATAGGTGCTTGTCTATGAGACTGATCAGCTGATCTTTTATATCTCTTCTGGGCTGAGGTCAAGGTTTCCTTCAGCACCTCCAGGTTTTGCTGAAGAGCTGTCACACGTTCTGCAACTGCTGGCATGGCAACATCAATTGGCAGTCTTGGTAGAATCTTGGGATGGAACCCCAGATTGGCATAGAAGGGTGACATCTTTGTGGAGGCACTCTAGGAGTTGTTGTAAGAAAACTCCGCCAGAGGGATAAGATCCAGCCAATCATCCTGCAAATGACTGATTTTCCAAGGTCTGATTAGTCCGTTCGGTCTGTCCATTTGACTGTGGATGATAAGCAGAAGACAAGCAGACCTTGATGTCCAATGCCAAACAAAATCCTTGCCAGAATCTTGCCATAAATTGGGCTCCTCGGTCTGAAATGACTTCGTCGGGGACCCAGTGTAGCCGAAAGACATTTTGAATAATTAATTACACAGTGTCCTTGGTAGTCCAGAGCAGGGTATGAAGTGAGCAGCCTTGGTTAATCGGTCAACCACTACTAGAATGGTGTTCATTCCCTCAGAGGTAGGCAGTTGAAGACAATGAAGGCCATAGAGATGAAACCCCATGGACGAGAAGGCACCGGCAATGGTTGTAGTAGTCCAGTCGGAGCAGACCTGGGTGTCTTACACCTGGCACAGACCTCACAGGAGCGGACATAGCTCTTAACCCTTTCAGGACCAAGGCAAATTTTATGAATATGACCTGTGTCACTTTATTCATCAATAACTTGGGAATGCTTTTACCAATCCTTCTGATTCCAAAATAGTTTTTTTGCTACATATTCTACTTTATGTTAGTGGTAAATTTGAGTTGATAGCTTTAGAATTTTTTTGTGAATAACTCCAAAATGTTGTTAAAAATGTAAAAAAAAGCGCATTCTCTACATTTGAAAGTCTCTGCCAATAAGGAAAATAGTAATACTACATTCATTATTTATTAATTCATATCTATAACATGTCTACTTTATTTTAAAAGCATTTGGTGAACATGCTTTTACTTATTTAGAATGTTAGAGGCCGTAAATGTTTAGTAGCAATTTTCAAAATGTTCCTGAAAATTTCAAACTCAGAAATTCTTTAGGCACCAGTTCAGTTTTGGAGTATATTTTAGAGGCCTGTATACTAAAACCCCCCACAATTCAACCCATTTTGAAATCTTCACTCTTTCAAGTATTTAAATTTACATTCATTCAGTTATTTAACCCTTTCTGCATTTCACAGGAATAACTGCAAAGTAAGAGTGAAAAGTTAAAATTTCCATTTTCTTTCCAGAGATTCCAATGTAATCCTATGTGTTTTTTACAAAACCAATTACCGTAACTGATCCACCAAAGCCAGCAATCGCCGATGCTGGACCCCCTTTGGGGGTCCAGTGGCGGTTACACTAAACTGTCAGCTATCAGCTGAAAGTTTAGTTGCGGCTCCCGGTCACTGTTTTTCTAAACAGCGAGCATCTGAAGCAGGTCAGTAAATGTACTGACTTTTGCTTGAAAGGGTTAACATCCCCCTGATAGCCGGGCTACCAGAAGAATCGTGAAAGGAACTCCTGAGTCTTCTGTACCCCTTTATGACCTGCCACATTGGAGTCATGCATCAGTTTCAGCACTCTTAGTCTAGCAGTTTTAGGCACATATAGGCATTGACCTTGGAACCACACTCCACTTTTAAAAGGTTAAGTGCACATCATCAGCCGGCCGGGACAAAAGAGGGTCATTGGCATAGGCTTCCTTAAAGATATTAATTAGGTCTTGATTCTGTATCACTCCTACTACATTAGCATCTGGTACTATGGTCTTAGATGATGAAGCAGAATCTAATTAAGTAGAGAACATCCGGGAAAGGGAGTCAGCCTTGCTGTTACGGGAGCCTGGTCGGTAGGAGATGATGAAATTAAATTGTTTTAGAAATAGGCTCCAGTGAACCTGTCGGGGGGAAAGACATCTTGCTGACCGGACAAATTCCAAATTACGGTGATCGGTGAGTACGACAATTTGCTGAGAAGCCCCCTGCAAGTGATGCCTCCATTCCTTGAACGCGGAGGTGATCGCCAGTAGCTCCTTGTTTCCAACATCATAGTTCCTCTCAGCAGATGATAACTTTCGAGAGAAGAATGCGCAGGGGTGCAACAGACCTTTTTCCCCTGTTCTCTGGGATAAAACAGCCCCCACAGCACAATCTGAGGCGTCCACCTCAATTATGAATGCCAACTCTGGATCAGGATGTATTAATACTGGGGCAGATGTGAATTTTGATTTAAGGCAGGTGAATGCCTCCTGGGCCTGAGGTGTCCAATGAAACACTGTCCCCTTCTTGGTAAGTTGGGTGATAGGACTGACGATCTCTGAAAAGTGCTTGATGAAGCGCCAGTAAAAGTTGGCAAAGCCTACAAAGCGTTGTACTTCACGGATGTTCTTTGGGACGGGCCAATCAATAACTGCTTGGATCTTGCTGGTATCCATATGCAACCCTTGTGGCGAGATTACATAGCCCAGAAACTGGATCTCAGTCTTGTGGAACTCGCATTTTTCGAGTTTGATGTAAAGATGGTTTACTCGAAGGCGGTCCAGAACAGTTTTCACATGCTCCTGATGTTCTTGTAGAGAATTGGAGAAGATATGAATATCATAGAGATAGACCACTATGAATTGATCCAAGAGATCCCTGAAGATGTCATTAGCAAGGTGCTGGAAAGTAGCTGGGGCATTGCAAAGCCCAAATGGCATGACGAGGTACTCAAAATGTCCATAGCGACACCGAAAGGCAGTCTTCCACTCGTCCCCAGGTCTGATCCGCACCAAATTGTAAGCTCCACGAAGATCTAATTTGGAGAAAATTTTGGCATGGCGAACTCTTTCTAGAAGTTCAGGAGGAAGATCAGAGGAAGCGGATAGCGATTCCGGACAGTTACTTTATTCAGCTCCCGATAATCAATGCAGGGTCTAAGGGACCCATCTTTCTTTTTCACAAAGAAAATTGGAGCACCCGCTGTGGATGAAGAAGGGCGGATAAATCCCTTTGCGAGGTTCTCATCAATGTACTCCTTGAGGGCCTTTAACTCTGGTCCAGCCAGGGGATAGATGTGACTAAACGGTATTGCTGCATCGGGCAGAAGCTCTATCGGACAGTCGTACGGCCGGTGTGGAGGAAGCTTATCCGCATTCTTCTTGTCGCATACATCCAAGTAGTCATGATAGACTGATGGAAGATTGTTTGAGACACTGTCAGGAATAGATTTGGCTGGGCAAATGGCTGATGTTTTACTTGCTAGGAAGCGCATCTCTCTAGTTTCCCAATTGATAACTGGGTTTTGCTTCTTCAACCATGGGAGGCCTAAGATGATTGGAAAATGAGGGGAGGAGATGAGCATGAAAGAGAGTATCTCTTGATGGTCGGGTGGCATGGAGACCCTCAGGGGTCTTGTTTCCTGATCTATCAGCCCTGAGGCCAGGGGGTAACCGTCCACGGTCTCCATAAGCACAGGTGAAGCTTTTAGTTGGGTGGCGATACCATGTTCCTTGGCAAAGGCAAGATCCATGAAGTTGCCGCTAGCCCCAGAATCCACCATAGATGAAGTGGGGACCCAGCACGTGCTGGTCCAAATCTGAATAGGTAAGAAGCAATGGGTGTTCTTTTTCTTCTTCTCAAGCTGTGGTGCCACAGAAGACAAGGTCTGAATAACTGCATTCAACTGCTGTGATGCTTCTGAGAGCTCTGATTTAGAGTCAGACAGATCACCTTCGGCCAAGGCTGCGGCTGTTCTGCGAGGCAGATTAGGGCAATTTATAAGAAAGTGACCGGACTCTCCACAATAAAGACATAAACCTTCCCGCAGCCTGCGCTCTCTGCGAGCATTACTCTCTGATCTCTGTACTGCATCTAATTGCATCGGCTCAACATCCTGTGGGGATTTGTTAGAAGGTTCCCTGGGGTATGCAGATGGGGAAGCTGATGGACTGTCCCTTCGATTCAATGCTGACCACTTCTCTTGTCTCCGTTCAGATAAACAAATATCTATCCAAATACAATGATGTACAAAATCTCCAAATTCTAAAGGGAGCCTCACTGCGGGCCAGCTCGTCCTTAATAGTGCTAGATAATCGCTTCCTAAACAGAGGGAGTTGTGCATCAGAATTCCAAGCTGTATCAATGGCCCATCTCTTAAATTCCATGGTGTATTCTGTGACAGAACGTCTGCCTTGTCGGAGCGCCAATAAGTTGGTCTCTGCGGTGATGCGACGATTTGGATCATCAAACATTAGCCTCATGCCGGCAAGGAACTGAGTCAGGCTGTTCAAACAGGGATCACCAGTCTCAATTAGTGGATTCACCCATGCTAGAGCCTTGTGTGTCAAAAGCATGATGATACAGAGTACTTTGGCGCGGTCATTCGGGAATTGGCTGGCGTGTGTCTCAAAGTGTAGCTGACACTGATTTACAAAGCCACGGAACTTGTCACGATCTCCACCGAACCTCACCTGTGGCAATTTCGGAGGACCCAGTACTGCAGCAGGGTGAGCTGGCATCTGCGCCTCAACAGAGGTGGTCCGAGCGCGCAAATCTTGGATTGCTATGTTAAGTTCATGCGCATTTTCATTTGCTTGTGTCTCCAGAGCAATTATTTTAGTCTTTAGAGACTGCACTTCGGTATGTATAGAAAATGTGATTTGATGAAGTCTCTTAATACGGGCTTCCAAATCCCCAGACCCAGCGGCCTCCATCTTGTTGGCCTGAGTATCCTGTTACACTTTGTGTGGATACTTTGTGGAGGCCTATGGCTGGTAGGGGTGTACACAGCAGATAACAGTCACAGTAAGTATATGCAGACTCACGTTTTGTTGCAGAAGCGCTGGATGATGTCCAGCAGGTGAGCAGAGTGTGGTTAAGCAGAGCTGGAGGTGGTAAGCGCCTGTTCCACTAACGGATCTGTAGGAAGATAGCACACAGCAGGAGCGGGTCCTGGGTAGGTGAGCGGCAGCGCCGCTGACAGACAGCAGGCAGGATGTGTAGCACTAGGTAAACCTTGCTGAGGAGTTTAAACAGCAGAGTGATCCCATGTGCAGCAGTAGGTTTAATCAGGAGGTCTAGTAGCAGGACTCTGGAAAAAGAGGACCGCAGCAATATACAAACAGGAGAGTCTGTAAGCTTGAGGCAGACAGAAGCTAAGTTCTAACTGATACACAGGCAGGGAGGGGCACAGGTGCACACATTATTATAGCCTGAGAGAGCAGGTAAGATGGCCACTGAAGCTGCAGTGGCCATCTTGCAAAGAGGCAGAAATGCCCACAAACACAGCAAACATAAAACCAGGACCGGATCCTAACACTCCTCTTGGTCCGACGTTAATCCTTGCACTGCCATCCAAGTATGATGGAGACCCGAAGATGTTCGTCACCCTGTGCACGAGTTCTTGGCAAACCAGTTTACCACCGAGCGCTCAAAGATGGCTTTCGTCATCAGCCTCTTGGATGGGGAAAGCCTTGGCATGGACAACATCATTTTGGAACCGAGAAGACCCTGTTACTGCTAACCTCCAGGCCTTCCTATCAGAGTTCCAGTGTGTTTTTGAGGAGACAGCTCAAGCCTCATCTGTGGAGACCCGCCTTCTCAATTTACGCCAGGGGAACTCCTCTGTTGGGGAGTATGCATTATAATTCTGCACATTGGCAGCTGAGTTGGACTGGAGCAATGCCGGCCTGGTGGACACTTTCAAAGAGGGTTTATCTTCCCGACTGAAGGATGTGCTATCCTGTTGTGACCTCCCTACCTCTCTTAATGACCTTATTCATCTGGCCATCCAGGTCGACGGCCGTTTCTCCAGAGAGAGGAGAAGGTTCGGCAAACTTTTGTGAACTTATAGGTGGGGGCGCTTCAATCAGAGAAGATGGCATTCTATGTCTTGCCCCATTCTTCCTTGTCCATCTTGTTGGGTCTACCCTGGCTGCAGCTTCAGGCCTCCAACCTTGACTGGAAGACTTGAAACCAGTGATCATCAACCGTTTTTCCAGTAAGCTCTCTTCTTCTCCTCCACAAGCAGTCTTTGAGGACATCTATGCCGTTTAGTTGAATAGAACGGTTTTGGTCCTGAGGAGAGGTCTTGGGAGCCCGAGTCCAACATCTTGGATCAAAGCATCATCCAGAAGTTTTTGCAAACAAGAAGGAGGGAGAGGCTAAAGGGGAGGGGGAAACTGTCACGGGTGCAGCGACGTCCCATGCTCCGGGCTTACGCCACTCTGACCCCCTTCTGTGTGTCAGCGGAAGCCGGAGCCCACGTGCTGGGATTCGTCGCCACTACCGCTTCAATCCATCTGAGCGCCTTACCTCTCCATGCTCCGGTTCAGCATGCGCGTCCCTGCCTCCTAGGGCGTGCGCGTTCCGGCTGTCACAGAATTAAAGGGGCAGTACGCCTCTAATTGGCTAAGTGCACCAATCACGTGCCCCTATAAATTAGCACGTTTCCTGTTAAAGCCTCTGCACGCTTCCCATAGTGTGTGGTCCCAGCTTACTGTGTTTCCTGCCCTTTGGTCCCAGCCATTCCTGGTTCCAGCCACCTGTCTGCTGTCCCGGTTCCTGCTGAGAGTTCTGCTAAGCCCTAGCCTGCCTATCTCCTGCTGCACCCAGGCCCGCTTCTGCCATGAGGCGGAATGAGCATTCCGCCTCAGGCGGCAGATTTTGCGGTCCGGCAGGGGGCGGCATTATGCCCCCCCTGCTGTCATTTTTGTTAAGTATCACTTAACAAAAATGACAGCGGCCGCTCACCTGTCCCATCGCCCGCGCTCTCCAC
Source organism: Dendropsophus ebraccatus (assembly GCF_027789765.1). Lineage (NCBI taxonomy): Eukaryota > Metazoa > Chordata > Amphibia > Anura > Hylidae > Dendropsophus > Dendropsophus ebraccatus. Next base: position 9,215,516 of record NC_091460.1, on the reverse strand, counting down.
ATCCCGTCAGGTCCCGAGATGTCACCCTGCAGCTGTCACGGACCTCCAGGCTGTGGTGAGTGCCCGGGGTCGGTGGGGGACGCGCTGGGGTGATCGGGTCGCGCGGGACCGCCCCGCGCGACCCGATCACCCCACTCACTCACCACAGCCTGGAGGTCCGTGACTGCTGCAGGGTGACATCGCGGGACCTGACGGGATATGGAGACAGCAGAGAGCGCGGGCCGGCTGCAGCGTGGGACAGGTGAGTGGATGGCTGCGGCGACGTGGGGGAGGGGGGGAGTGCCGGCCATCACTCGGGGCGGCCGCCTGAGGTTTGCCTCAGGCGGCAGAAACCCCAGAATCGGCCCTGGCTGCACCTCACCCGCCGCTACTAGCAGCCAAGCCAGGGGTAGTGACCTGGGGGTCACCTGCTGCAGCCAGTTCATCGTGGCGTGTCCTGGTGAATACCAGCGGCCCCTTAGACACTGCTCCCTGGTGCTGCTTACCTCATCGCTAGTGGTGGTACAGTGGATCCACGACTCCAGTTGTTTTTGAGATTCTGAGATTTTGCATTTCATATTATGAAAATGGTCCCAACTTTTTACTTGCTGAGACCCCCGGCCTCTTTTCTTTAGAAACAGTGCCAACCGTGTCCATGGCCGAGTCTGGTATTACGGCTCTTTCCCAGGGAGAATAGGCAGAGTCTCCCTTTTGATCTCAGCTAATCTCATTAAAACCAAAAGGTAACCTGTAAAGATAAGCTGGTAAAATAAGATCATATTTAAAAAAAAAAGATAAAGAGTTTGAAGAGGTTTTATTATTATTATTATTATTATTATTAACAACAACAACAACAATTCTTATTATTATTACTACTATGTATTTATCTTGAGTAAAAAATCCGTAAGAAATTTATGAAAAAATTCTACTTAAAGAGTCACTGTCGTTTTTTTTTTTTTTGCAGAAATCAATAGTCCAGGCGATTTTAAGAAACTTTGCATGAGACACACCCTGTCTGTTCTAGGGAGAGGGGAGGGGGGAGGAGGAAGGAGGGAGTTAGCCGGCAGCAGAAAGCTGAGAACAAAGGAATACAGGGAGGGAGCTGGGTGACAGCTGTAATCAGAGCTCAGAGAGGTCAGTGCTGAGTGTCAGAGGAGACAGAGGGTGATGGATTTGTAGATTAACTCCTTGTTGTCCTGTTTTGGTCTTTTATTTTGCTCTCTCCATAGGCGAACAGTGAAGACAGGGCGGAGAGCTTCAAACTGATTTTTCATGATAAAAATGCATTTTTTGGCTAATAAACTCCAATTACATAGTTTCTTAAAATCACCCGGACTGATTTCTTTCCTATCTACAGTCTGTATAAGTGGAAGGGAAATTGCAAGGAAATTTTAAATAAAGATCATTTATACAGTTGCTTAATTTTGCATTCAAGAAAGAAAAGAACAATATAAAACAATCAGAAAGCACTGTGGGTAATGGTACAAGCTGCTGCTGGGAGGAAGGGGTTTGCTGTAATCACCGTAGCCAGTACCAGTAGCAGATGCGTGGTCTGCCTCCATGGTAGCTATATCACTGACAGTAGCTCTTTCCCACTACGTAAAAAAGAAGCCATATTCTCAAGTATTTTTTGTAGAGAGAAAACAGTCTAAAGGGAATTTATCAGATCTGTACTAGGTAAATAGCTGCATACACAGGCAGATGGAATGTGATAGGAACAGGATAGGATAAAACAAATGATGCCTCTGTTTTTGCTAATGGTCTTTTGTAAAGTTATAAAATAGTATTTTACCTTGAAAGCTGAAGTGCTATAGATGTGATTCTGAGCCACAGCATGCAGGCCTCCTCTCTCCCCCACCCTCCCTGTCTCGATTAATTGATGTACAATGCTGAGCTTCCAGAAGTGGGGGATGAGGTGTGCATGCTGTAGCTCCTAAGCTGGATCTGACAAATTCCCTTTATATTTATACAATTACAGAGAACACAATAACTCAAGGTGTTTTACAGAAAAAGTGACCTGTATAAATGTTTCCATTCAGTATCTAATCACTATTGTACATGTAGCCGCCATCAGGATTTACACCTGGTACAGCCAACTCCCATTGTGGTGTCAGGATAATATACTGCATATGAATGGACACACCACCTCTTGTAGTATACACCCTCCTAGGTCACTATTACACTATTAGATTTCTTGTCTTTTCATTCAGGTCCCAGTATCCCGCTGCTCAGACCCATGTCTACCTGGAAGCCGGAAAAAGGCGAGACCAACATCCATCCATACCTGCTGCTATGACTGTGTCCTGTGCTCCGAGGGAGAGATATCCAATATATCAGGTATATAGTAGTGTAATAGTACAGTATTACCAGGGGGGATAAACACAATGATGGTCAAGAGTTAAAGGAAAAGTGTGGTGATTTAAAATCAGGAAGTCGGTAGGGGCAGGGGGACCTCTCCCTGGGCCTGCGGTGAGCGGCAGGACCGGCCTCAGATCATTTGCCTCCGAACTGTAATGACATCACACCTCCAGCCACTTAACCAGTCAGTGACTGGAGTGGCGTCCCACCCCAGTCACTGATTTGCTGAGTGTTCAGTCCATCAGCTGGTTCAAGCCAGATCCAGAGATCCTGGAGCCCAGCGCGGTCCCGAGGCCATTCCTGCCACTCACCGCGGGCACAGGGAGAGGTAAGTCCATGCTTGTAAATCAATTTTCCTCTTGCCAGCTGTCTGATTTTATAAATTGTCTGACTTCTCTCTTAACCCCTTGCCGCATATGGATGTACCGGCACGTCCAAATCTGCATGTAGTTCCTGCAGATGGACGTGCCGGTACGTCCACGGGATGACAAGGGCGCAGGAGCTGCACTCCTGTCATCCCCGGCGGGGCCCGGCTGTCAGTGATAGCTGGGCACCCGCCGCAACTGCCGAGATCCGGGCCGTGCCCGGATCCCGGCAGTTAACCCTTTAGTGACCGCCGATACGGCGGTCACTAATGGGCCGGCGCTGCAGTGCTTTTCATCTCCCCCCACCGTGAATCCACCGTGATAATATAAGTCAATCAGACCTCAGATCAGCCCCCCTAGTGGGCTGGTAACTAACCCGCTCCTTCCCCCGGCGGCCATCGGATCCAAGATGGCCACAGCCATCGCTGTGAACAGACTTATGTCTGTTCACAGCGATGGAAAATAAATAAATAATCAAACACCTATGCTCTCCGCCACTGGAGGTAGCGGAGAGCATGGGGCAGTGATCGGGGACCCCCCTGTGGGGTCCCGGAACAGGAGATCGGCGGTATATACTATATACCGCTGATCGTCTGTTCACAGTGCAGGGATGCACTTTTTATCCCCTGTCACCATCAATGATTGGTGACAGGGGATAAAAAGTGCCAGAGTCCGTCCCCCAAGTCACCCCCCGTCCCCCAGTCACCCCCCTACCCCATATACTCACATATATCACAGTAATCATAGTAATACAGTGAAAATGGATGTATAAAGTACAAAAAGTGACAAACATACAAAAAAATAAAACACACACTTTTTATTATAGTAATAATTGCAGTTTACTCCCAAATTACCCCTACCCCCCAGATTACCCGTAACCACCGCACGTTGCCCGTAACCACCGCACATTGCCAATGACCCACTCCAGATTGTCCGTAATCACCCCATATTACATGTACCCACCCCAGATTACCTAAAAGCACTTCAGTTTATCCGTAACAATGCCAGATTGTCTGTAACCCCCCCAGGTTGCCTGTAACCACCCCAGATTGTCTGTAAGCCCCCCAGGTTGCCCAAAACTACCCCAGGTTGCCGTTATCATGCCAGATTACATGTAACCCCCCAGATTGCACGCAACCACCGCAGGTCGCCTCTGAGCAATGCACGTTGCCTCTGACCACCGCACCTTGCCTCTGACCACCGCACCTTGCCTCTGACCACCGCACCTTGCCTCTGACCACCGTACGTTGCCACTGACAACCGCACCTTGCCACTGACCACCGCACGTCACCTCTTACCACCCCACGTTGCACGTAATTACCCCACGTTGCCCGTAACCACCCCACGTTTACCGTAACCAAAGCAGGTTGCCTGTAACCACCCTAGATTGCCTGTAACCACCCCAGGTTGTCTGTAACCACAGCATGTTGTCCGTATCCACGTCACGTTGCCCGTAACCACCCCAGGTTGCCTGTAACCACCTCAGGTTGCCCGTGACCACCCCATGTTGACCATATCCACCCCAGATTACCTGTAACCACCCCAGGTTGTCTGTAACCACAGCAGGTTGTCCGTATCCACCCACATTGCCCGTTACCACCCCAGGTGGCCCGTGACCACCCCATGTTGACCGTATCCACCCCAGATTACCTGTAACCACCCCATGTTCACCGTATCCACACCAGGTTGACCGTATTCACCCCAGATTACCCGTAACCACCCCAGGTTTTCCGTATCCACCCCAGATTACCCATAAGCACCCCAGGTTGCCCGTAACCACCTCCAGATTACCCGGAACCACCCCAGACTGTTCGTAACCACCTCACGTTACCTGTAATCTAATTTTTTTAATGTATTTTAGGAACTGCGCTATTCTAATAACTGTTACTAGCTGCGGTTTTGCTCCAGCAAATTGGCGCTCCTTCCCTTCTGAGCCCCGCCGTGTGCCCATACAGTGGTTTATACCCACATATGGGGTACCATTGTACTCAGGAGAACCTGAGTTACAGATTTTGGGGTACATTTTTTCTCCTGTTCCTTGTGAAATTTAGAAATTTTAAACTAAATGAACATATTATTGGAAAAATTCGAGTTTTTCACTTTTACTGGCCAATTTTGAATACTTTCCTCCAAAACCTGTTGAGTCAAAATGCTTACCACACACCAAGATGAATTCTTTAAGGGGTGCACTTTCCAAAATGGGGTGACTTATGGGGGGGGGCGTTCACTCCACTGACACTACAGGGGCTCTGCAAACGCACCTGGTGCTCAGAAACTTCTTCAGAAAAATCTGCACTGAAAATGCTAATTGGCGCTCCTTCCCTTCTGAGCCCGGCTGTGTGCCCATGCAGTGGTTAATGCCCACATATGGGGTACTGTTCTACTCAGGAAAACCTGCGTTACAGATTTTTGGGTGAACTTTCTCTCCTGTTCCTCAAGAAATTGAGAAATTTCAAACTAAAGGAATATATTATTGGAAAAATGCGTGTTTTCCATTTTTACTGTCTACTTTTGAATACTTTCCTCTAATACCTGTGGGCTCAAAATGGTCACCACACCCCAAGATTATTTTTCTGAGGGGTGCCCTTTCCAAAATGGGATGACTTTTCGAGGGGTTCTCTTCTGCTGACACTACAGGGGCACTGCAAACGCACCTGGCGCTCAGAAACTTCTTCAGCAAAATCTGCATTGAAAAAGCTAATTGGCGCACCTTTCCTTCTGAGCCCCGCTGTGTGCCCATACATTGGTTTATGCCCACATATGGGGTACCGTTCTACTCAGGAGAACCTGCGTTACAAATTTTGTGGTACTTTTTTTTTCTTGTTCCTTGTGAAATTGAGAAATTTCAAACTAAACAAACATATTATTGGAAAAATTCGAGTTTTTCATTTTTACTCTTTTACTTTCGTCTAATACCTGTGGGGTCAAAATGCTCATCCTACACCAAGATTAATACTTTGAGGGGTGTACTTTCCAAAATGGGGTGACTTTTGGGGGGTGCTATTCTGCTGACACTACAGGGGCACTGCAAACGCACCTGGTGCTCAGAAACTTCTTCAGCAAAATCTGCATTGGAAAAGCTTATTGGCGCTCCCTTCCTTCTGAGCCCTGCTGTGTGCCCATACAGTGGTTTACGCCCACATATGGGGTACCGTTGTACTCATGAGAACCTGCGTTACAAATTTTGGGGTGCTTTTTCTCTCATGTTCCTTTTGAAACTGAGAATCTTTAACCCCTTAACGACATAGGGCGTATATTTACGCCCTGATGCCGTTAGGGACGTTCAGAGCGGGGCCACGCGGCGACCCCACTCTGAACCGCGGCGGTCCCGGGTGACGCTTGTAGCCCGGGTCCGCAGGTATTAGTGGGCACGGTCCGATCGCCGTGCCCGCTAATACAGTAATCAGATGCAGCTGTCAAAGTTGACAGCTGCATTCGATTACCGGACGCAGCGTCATCCTTGGTGTCTAGTGGGGAGATACAATATAAGTTATACATGTTATATATCGTTGTAATCGTAATGACTTGAGGAACATGCATAACAAGTCAGTTTTACCCCAGGGCAAATGGCGTAAAAACACATTTCCCCCAAATAAACAAAATGCGTTTTGTTTTTTTTTCAATTTCACCACACTTTGTATTTTTTTTCTGGTTTCGCAGTGTACTTTATGCAAAAATTCAGCCTGTCATTGCAAAGTACAATTATTGACGCAAAAAATAAGGGCTCATGCGGGTTTCTAGGTGGAAAAATGCAAGTGCTATGGCCTTTTAAGCACAAGGAGGAAAAAACGAAAAAGCAAAAATCGAAATTGGCTCTGTCCTTAAGGGGTTAATCTAAACGTATATATTATTGGAAAATTTTAATTTTCCATTTTTTTTACGGCCTAATGGTGAATACTTTGCTCTAGCCCCTGTAGGGTTAAAATGCTTATTACACCCCAAGATTATTTCTTTAAGGTGTATAGTTTCCAAAATGGGGTCACGTATGGGGGTTTGCAGTATACAAGCCTCCTAAATCAACTTAAAAAAAGAACTGGTCCCTTAAAAAATCAGTTTTGGAAACTTTCACGAAAATGTGGTAATTTGCTGATAAATTTCTAAGCCCCATAACACCCTAAAAAAGTAAAATAGGTTTATGAAATGAAGCCAGAATAAAGAGGACATATCGGTAATGTGACTAAGTAACTAATTTATGTGATACGACTTTCTTTTTTTAGAAGCAGAGAATTTCAAAGTTCATAAAATGCTAATTTTTTAAAATTTTTCATGATATTTTGATATTTTTCACAAAAAACACACAAAGTAGTGACCAAATTTTGCGACTAATATAAAGTGCCATATGTGACAAAAAATCTCAGAATCGCTAGCATACGTTAAAGCATCACTGAGCTATGAGCGCATAAAGTGAGACAGGTCAGATTTTGAAAAATGAACCTGGTCATTAAGGCCCAAATAGGCTTAGTCTTGAAGGGGTTAATAAAAGATCACAAGTAAAAGCGGACGTATGGAGTTCCAGCTATGGCCAGGAGCAATATATGTCTGTGACTGCCCACTGAATAAATGTCCTTCCGGGAGAGGAGGAGCAGCAACACGGAGCAACTGAAGTCACTCAACTATCTCCTCCAAGAATCCAGCGAGAACATTATCCTGGTAGCTCTGCCTCCACCACCTCGTCCGGTCATCCAGCCACTGCGATACTTGTCACTGTGGTATACAGTATCAACATTGCCAAGCCCATTGGAGGGAGGTGTTCAAGACAATACAGTAGAGTGGGAATTTATTCTACTACTTAAGGCCCTTCTATTACTCCTAGGCCCTTCAGGGACGAAGAGAGTCAGAGTCCTGCCGCTGCTGCTACCTTCCTTTGTCTGTCCTAGGCCCTTTAAGGTCAAAGAGAGTTAGATCCCTACCACTGCCATCTCCCTATATTTGTGCTAGGTTCCTCTGGGTTGAGGAGAGTCATAGTGCTGCCGCTGTCTACTGCTGTCCTATGAAAAAGTGTCATTTTACGCAGTTGATCCACCAGTGTCCAATGATGTCAATAGAAAAGAGGTAAGTATACACCGCTGATTCACCAACAACCATTGATGTCCTATTGTCCTAGGAGAAAACTTAATTTGATGCTGCTGGTCCAATGCTGTCTTTGGAGAAAAGGTCCCTTTATACCGCTCATTTTTTCCAATATCCACTGCTTTCTTGTGAGAAAACTTATGCTACTCTGTGCTCCACCAATGTCCATCGCTTTCCTTAGAGGAAACTGATGTTACCCCGCTGCTCCACCAATGCCCATCGCTTTCCTGGGAGAAAACTGATGTTATGCCACTGCTCTACTGATGTTCACTGCTGTCCATAGTGGAAATTGGATGATTGGTTGATTGAAATTTTTTTTTTAAATTGTGATGTTCCCATTTTTAACACTTATACAAGAACATACTGTCAGCAACTTACCTCACCTCGATCCAGCGGCGTCCGTTCCCAGCTCGGCTCCGGCGGTCGGCTTGGGAGGGCTCCGTTGGTCCGCCCGCCGGAGCCGAGTGACATCACGGAGACCCGACGGCGTCCCTAGCAACCAGGGACGCCGCGGGCTCCATTCAGTCGGCCGCTCAGCTGAGCGGTGTTTTGCACTCAAAGTGAGTGACAGACTCTGCTGCCACTCACTATGCAGTGTGTCAGCTGTACTGCATAAAGACTCAGGAGTCCGGACCAATGATGTTCTGGTCCGGGCTCCTGGTCTAGTACTTAAAGAGCCAGCGGTCATTTACTGATTGTTAAATATTAGGTTAACTCCTGGTCCCAGCTCTTCCCAGTCTATTCCTGCGTTCCCCGTCCTACTCCCTTCTGCCTGTTTTCTCGTGTTACTGACCCTCCGCCTGACCTGTGACTATTCTTTGCTTGCCGATTCTGTACTGCGTTGCTCGTGTGGTTTGACTGGCTTTGTTCACTACTCTCTATTGTGTTTTGTCCGTCTGTTGTGTTTTGGGTCCCACGTACTCAGTGCAGGGAACGTCTTCGTGGTTGTCCGCGACCGCCTAGGGTCGACTGAGGCAATTAGGCAGGGACAGTGGGTGGATTCAGATCAGGGCCCACTGTCTGGTTTGTATGGCCCCTTACTGCCATTTGCCCAGGCCCGGACTGATAATCTGGCAGGCCGGGCAAATGCCCGCTGGGCTGCTCAGATTATCAGTCGGAAGGCCGCCGACCAGCCCCCCTGCTAAGTAAACCACCGGCCACCACGCGCTTACACCCCCCAGCTCCCCGCCCCCCGCGGGCCGCCCTGCATCTGCCGCTGTTAGCTGCTTACATATTCTGCAGCCCGGCCCCGGAGGCTCACAGCTCCAGCCCCGCGGCGCCTGCATCTCTCTCCTCTCCTGCTCGTCGGCAGACTTGTGACGTCATCCGTTGCTGCCCGCCCGAGCAGGAGAGGAGAGAGATGCAGGCGCCGCGGGGCTGGAGCTGTGAGCCTCCGGGGCCGGGCTGCATCGGGCTGCCGGTAACAGAATATGTAAGCAGCTAACAGCACCGGACCAGAGAGGACCTGCTGGATCCACCAGAGGTGAGTATACTTTTGTTTTTTTGTTTTTTACATGAATGCTCATGTGGGAGCTTCACTTGGGGCCTATAACATGGGGTTACAGTTACAGAGGGGGTCCTATACTATGTGGGGGCTGTACAGGGGGAAATGCCATGTGGGGGGCTACAGAGGGATGCTTTTACTGTGTGGGGGGGCTTCAGGGGGGGATAATATGTTGTGATTATTCTATGTGGGGGCTGGCTGCACAGGGACCTATACTATGTGGGGGGCTACGCGGGGGGGGGGGGGATAATATGTTATGGCTATACTATCGGGGGAGGGAAATATGTGGGGGCTGGCTACACAGTGAGTGACATCCCTGTATACTGTGCATATAGTGAGTGACATCCCCGTATACTGTGCATATAGTGAGTGACATCCCTGTATACTGTGCATATAGTGAGTGACATCCCCGTATACTGTGCATATAGTGACATCCCCGTATACTGTGCATATAGTGAGTGACATCCCCGTATACTGTGCATCAGGGGCGTTGCTAGGGTCCTAAAACATCCGGGGCCCGGGCCCTCTGAGTGTCGTCATAAATGGTTAGCGAAGGAGCCCAGTGCAGAAGTTAGTAACCTCAATGACCGCTCTATTAGCCCTGCTCTATTGCTGCCACTCATAACAACTGTGGCTAAGCAGAAAGAGGCAGCCACCTGGCCTGGGCTCCTGTCAGGGTCACTGTCACCAGTAGCAGTACACCCCAGTGGTGAAAAATTGCCAAGTAAAAGCATTTCTAAGAAGTATGTCCCCTGCTTTTTCCCCTATATAGTAATAATGCATCTGCTGTATCCACCATAGTAATACATTTCCCCCTCTCTGCCTGCAGTAACCCCCCCCCACACACACACACTACTCCCACCTGACCCATACACACACACACTACTCCCACCTGACCCATACACACACACACACTACTCCCACCTGACCCATACACACACACACACACACACACACACACACTACCCCACCTGACCCATACACACACACTACCCCACCTGACCCATACACACACACACACACACACACTACCTCATCTGGCAGCCATCCTCCACACATACACATTACCTCACCTAGCGGCCACCCCCGCCCCCCATCAAACCCACCCCCCAGCCGCCATCAAAGGTGGTTTAATATCCCCTGCTGTTAGTCCCCCTGTGTATACATCATATATACCCCATATGCATACACACACACCCTAAACACACTGCACATACATCACATACAATACATGCATACACCATATACCAGGGCTCCAGATGGCGACCAAAATGGTCGCCAATGCGACCGACATTTTGCAAATGGCGACCAGATTTATTAATCTGGGCGCCATTTGCGACTGGCCCCGGCGGCGGCGCGCTGTCTCTTTAAGTATCCCCGGCTGATGCGCGGCTGTCGGGGGTGTCCCGTCCTATCCCCGGCAGCGCGGCGCATCAGTGAGCTGCCTGGGGCCCTGACTTCCGGCACAGGAAGCGCACGTCAGAGACGCTTCCTGTGTCAGAAGTCACAGCCCCGGCGTATAGGGAGCTCACTGATGCGCCGCGCTGCCGGGGATAGGACGGGACACCCCCGGCAGCCGCGCATCAGCCGGGAACAGCGGCTGAAGAAGAAGAGGATCGCCGGGGGAGCGGGTTGTCAGGTGAGTTTGTGTGTTTGTTTTTTTTAAATATTGCTTAGCATAGAGGAAAGGGGGGGGGGCATCTATAATGGGGGGGAGAAGAGAAGGGGGGGCATCTATAATGGGGGGAAGAGAAGGGGGGCATCTATAATGGGGGGGAAGAGAAGGGGGGGGCATCTATAATGGGGGGAAGAGAAGGGGGGCATCTATAATGGGGGGAGAGGGGGCATCTATAATGGGGGGGAGGAGGGGGCATCTATAATGGGGGGGAAAGGGGGCATCTATAATGGGGGGGAGAAGAGGGGGCATCTATAATGGGGGGGAGAAGAGGGGGCATCTATAATGGGGGGGAAAGGGGGCATCTATAAGGTGAGGGGGAATCTATAAGGGGGGGAGAAGAGGGGGCATCTATAATGGGGGGGGAAAGGGGGCATCTATAATGGGGGGGAGAAGAGGGGGCATCTATAATATGGGGGGGAGAAGAGGGGGCATCTATAATGGGGGGGGGAGAAGAGGGGGCATCTATAATGGGGGGGAGAAGAGGGGGCATCTATAATGGGGGGGAGAAGAGGGGGCATCTATAATGGGGGGGAGAAGAGGGGGCATCTATAATGGGGGGGAGAAGAGGGGGCATCTATAATGGGGGGGAGAAGAGGGGGCATCTATAATGGGGGGGAGAAGAGGGGGGCATCTATAATGGGGGGGAGAAGAGGGGGCATCTATAAGGGGGGGAGAAGAGGGGGGTATCTATAATGGGGGGAGGAGGGGGCATCTATAATGGGGGTAGAGGGGGTCATCTATAAGGACAGGGGGGCCATCTATAATGGGGGGGAGAAGAGGGGGCATCTATAATGGGGGGGGAGAAGAGGGGGCATCTATAATGGGGGGGAGAAGAGGGGGCATCTATAATGGGGGGGAGAAGAGGGGGCATCTATAAGGGGGGAAGAAGAGGGGGTATCTATAATGGGAGGAGGGGGTATCTATAATGGGAGGAGGGGGTCATCTATAAGGGGAGGGGGCCATCTATAAGTGTAGGGCAAACTGGCTGCAGACACTGGGAGATAGATATATGCACAATTATTATTATCAGGGCCCCTCAGGTGTCTGTATTGTAGGGGGTCACTTGCATTAGTCACTAGGTGAGAGATATATCTATCTATATACACATCTTGTGGGGGGTCACTATGGCTGCAGTCAGAAGTCTAGCTCAGTATGTATAGACTGTTGCAAGCTTTTAAAGGGAACCTGTCACCCCCGGTGCCGGGGTGACAGGCTCCCAACCCCCCGTTAGAACCCCCTATACTCACCTCATCGCGCCGGGTCCCGCTTCTGAAGATGGTCGGGTCACGGAGATCTCAGCCGCTGCAGCCCGGCGCGCACACTGAGAGATGAGTCCAACGCTCATAGAGAATGACGGGAGAGTCCAGCGCTCCATCATTCTCTATGAGGGTTGGACTCATCTCTCAGTGTGCGCGTCAGGCTGCAGCGGCTGAGATCTCCGTGACCCGACCATCTTCAGAAGCGGGACCCGGCGCGATGAGGTGAGTATAGGGGTCTCTAACGGGGGGTTGGGAGCCTGTCACCCCGGCACGGGGGTCGACAGGTTCCCTTTAAGTTCAAGTTCAGAAGAGTAAGCCTCATTAATAGGCTAGCCAAGTGAAGCTGAAGTACTGAGTCAGACTGGATATGGTTGTCAAGTTGCAAGTTTCCATGTTGAACGTTTTCAAACTAAGAAAAGAGAGAATCTAAAGGAGGAGGAGGAGGAGGCTGCTGCGGCCTCTGCACACAGTAAGGGAGGAGGAGGCTGCCGCGGCCTCTGCACACAGTAAGTCCCATTTACCATAACATTAATTTTACATGGTTTCAAATGTTGGCGACCAAATATTCTATTTGGCGCCTAAATTTTTCAGGTTAGGAGCCAATGGCTCCTAGGTAAATTTTTTAGTCTGGAGCCCTGTATACATATATCATATACACCAACACTGTACATGCATACACTCTATACATCATATAGACACATACACCATATACATACATCATATACACATACTGCACATATATACACATACTGGAAACATATGCATACACCATATGCACACACTGTACATGCATACACTTACTGCTCATATATCATATACTGTACATGCATACACTTACTGCTCATATATCATATACTGTACATGCATACACTTACTGCTCATATATCATATACTGTACATGCATACACTTACTGCTCATATATCATATACTGTACATGCATACACTTACTGCTCATATATCGTATACTGTACATGCATACACTTACTGCTCATATATCATATACTGTACATGCATACACTTACTGTTACTGCTCATATATCGTATACTGTACATGCATACACTTACTGCTCATATATCATATACTGTACATGCATACACTTATTGCTCATATATCGTATACTGTACATGCATACACTTACTGCTCATATATCGTATACTGTACATGCATACACTTACTGCTCATATATCATATACTGTACATGCATACACTTACTGCTCATATATCATATACTGTACATGCATACACTTACTGCTCATATATCATATACTGTACATGCATTCATACATCCTTTACACGTTTACTACACACACTGTGCACCTTACATACATAAGCACACTTTACACACATACACTTGCACACTGCATAGAGACATCCACAGTTCTCATACACGGACAGGCAGGCAGGCAGGCACACACACACTCACATAGACACTTACTTTTGTCCTCAGCTCCTGTCCAGCCACCCTCTTCCTCACGGCCCCGGCTCTCCTGTGTCCTCCCGCCCCTCCCCCTCCTCCCGACAGCAGAGGACAGCAGGAAACATATTATGTGGAGGGAGCACCCGGAGCAGGACCCCAGACTACAGCGTGAGGCAGCCTACTGGGCCTCTCCAGGAGCAGGGGCCAGCACTGGCTGTCATCTGACTGGGTAAGGTAAGAGCCCCATCAGATGACAGCTTGCACTCACTGACTGCTGCACATCCTGCTGCGGGGCCAGGACAGTCACATTCAGTGTGCAGTGTGCCCGCACTGGCTGGCATCTGACTGGGTAAGTGCCTGAACCAGGGCCCAGTCAGATAACAGCTTGCACCGGCACACACTGACTCTGACTGCACGGGACAGTCAGAGTCAGTGTGAGTGCACTCACTCACTGACAGTCTATAGGAGATGCAGGGGGAGAAAACATTCGGGGCAGCAGGCATTTTATCCGGGGCAGGAGCCTCGGATAAAACTGCCTAGCGACGCCACTGCTGTGCATATAGTGACATCCCCGTATACTGTGCATATAGTGACATCCCTGTATACTGTGCATATACTGAGTGACGTCCCCGTATACTGTGCATATAGTGAGTGACGTCCCCGTATACTGTGCATATACTGAGTGACGTCCCCGTATACTGTGCATATACTGAGTGACGTCCCCGTATACTGTGCATATAGTGAGTGACATCCCCGTATACTGTGCATATAGTGAGTGACGTCCCCGTATACTGTGCATATACTGAGTGACATCCCTGTATACTGTGTATATAGTGAGTGACATCCCTGTATACTGTGCATATACTGAGTGACGTCCCCGTATACTGTGCATATACTGAGTGACATCCCCGTATACTGTGCATATACTGAGTGACATCCCTGTATACTGTGCATATAGTGAGTGACATCCCTGTATACTGTGCATATACAGAGTGACATCCCTGTATACTGTGCATATACAGAGTGACATCCCTGTATACTGTGCATATACTGAGTGACGTCCCCGTATACTGTGCATATACTGAGTGACGTCCCCGTATACTGTGCATATAGTGAGTGACATCCCCGTATACTGTGCATATACTGAGTGACGTCCCCGTATACTGTGCATATACTGAGTGACGTCCCCGTATACTGTGCATATAGTGAGTGACATCCCCGTATACTGTGCATATAGTGAGTGACGTCCCCGTATACTGTGCATATACTGAGTGACATCCCTGTATACTGTGTATATAGTGAGTGACATCCCTGTATACTGTGCATATACTGAGTGACGTCCCCGTATACTGTGCATATACTGAGTGACATCCCCGTATACTGTGCATATACTGAGTGACGTCCCCGTATACTGTGCATATACTGAGTGACATCCCCGTATACTGTGCATATACTGAGTGACATCCCTGTATACTGTGCATATAGTGAGTGACATCCCTGTATACTGTGCATATACAGAGTGACATCCCTGTATACTGTGCATATACAGAGTGACATCCCTGTATACTGTGCATATACTGAGTGACGTCCCCGTATACTGTGCATATACTGAGTGACGTCCCCGTATACTGTGCATATAGTGAGTGACATCCCCGTATACTGTGCATATAGTGAGTGACGTCCCCGTATACTGTGCATATACTGAGTGATATCCCTGTATACTGTGTATATAGTGAGTGACATCCCTGTATACTGTGCATATACTGAGTGACGTCCCCGTATACTGTGCATATACTGAGTGACGTCCCCGTATACTGTGCATATAGTGAGTGACATCCCCGTATACTGTGCATATAGTGAGTGACATCCCTGTATACTGTGCATATAGTGAATGACATCCCTGTATACTGTGCATATACTGAGTGACATCCCCGTATACTGTGCATATAGTGAGTGACATCCCCGTATACTGTGCATATACTGAGTGACATCCCTGTATACTGTGCATATACTGAGTGACATCCCTGTATACTGTGCATATACTGAGTGACATCCCTGTATACTGTGCATATACTGAGTGACATCCCTGTATACTGTGCATATACAGAGTGACATCCCTGTATACTGTGCATATACTGAGTGACATCCCTGTATACTGTGCATATACAGAGTGACATCCCTGTATACTGTGCATATACTGAGTGACATCCCTGTATACTGTGCATATACTGAGTGACATCCCTGTATACTGTGCATATCCTGAGTGACATCCCTGTATACTGTGCATATCCTGAGTGACATCCCTGTATGTTGTGACTATACTATGTGGGGGCTGGCTACACAGAGACCTATACTATTTGGGGGATACAAGAAGGGGGGAATAATATGTTGTGGCTATACTATGTGGGGGCTACAAAGGGGGATATACTATGGGCGCTACACAGGGGGGAGGCCTATATTATATTATGTGGGACTGCACAGGGCATCTATATTGTGTGGGGGGCTATATTATTTAGGGGCTGCACATGGGGACCTGTGCTATATAAGTTCTGCTGCTCAGTGGGACCTATGGTATATGGGGACTGCTGCTCAGGGGAGCTTACTATAGGGGAGCATTGATGTTGCCCATATAATGACATAGCACAGAGGGTCTAATACTATATAGGCACACAGAGCTGCCTGACTACTATTTAGAGGCACATATTGGGCCTGACTGCTTATGTGGGAGCACAGAGGGGGCACTGTTACTGTGTAAAGCAATGGGGAGTATAAGGTTATGATGAGGTATAAGGTTAGGATGGTGCTAAAGCGTGGAGCCTAAAGTGTTTGTCTCGCAGATTCTGGGGAGATGAGTCATGGCTGGAGAAATCTTCATGATGGGATGAGCCAGATGGAAAGAAAAGGAAAAAACAGACAACTTTGACTACCAAAAAGGTCACTTATGATTCATGTAGGAAGACGCCTCCTGTAAGTCACTGGATGTAACTGCACAATCATGCATAATCACTTTTTGGGTGCATTCACACGTACAGGACTGCAACAGATTTGATGCTGGGTTCCGTCATTGAGTAACAAAGCTATCTGCAGCATCAAATCTGCTGCAGATCCTGTATGTGTGAACACACTCTTAAGGTCTGTAGATCCTTTGTATAGCTGGATCTTTACCTCTATGTGGTCACTGCTAGAGATGAGAGACCTTACAGTAAGTTTAGGTTCACATGAACCCAAATCCTCTGAAATTCATCTCTAGTCAATGCTGAGGTAGAATATTGCATTTTATATACTGGTGCTATAAAGGGAATATTAATAGACAGTACAGCAGTATTATCCAGTCACTGTATGATGGTAGTGGTCATGGTGTGCCGTATTATTTGTCCTGTGTATACTTATTTTATTGGTAATACTTGTGTTTGTGTAGTGGATTTATTCAGTGACAGCATAGTGGTATTAGTCATGTTGTAGTGATGATGGTAGTTGATGTATTATCTGTTACTTGTATACTGTAATAATGGTAGTATCAGTCTCTTTATAATAGATTGGCCAGTAACAGTAATGATGATATTCGCTTCCTGTATACTGGTGTTTTTTTGGTAACTATGACAACTATTTAGAGATATACATAATTATCATGCATAGAAAATTGTCTTTCCAGTGCTAATATTATACAGGAAATGTGTAATATTATTTTACATATCCTAAAAATTTCCCTAGGACCCTACTTATATATATTATCACTGCTGTAACCTGTTGTTGCATAATAGATAGATAGATAGATAGATAGATAGATAGATAGATAGATAGGAGATAGATAGATAGATAGGAGATAGATAGATAGGAGATAGATAGATAGATAGATAGATAGATAGATAGATAGATAGGAGATAGATAGGAGATAGATAGATAGATAGATAGATAGATAGATAGATAGATAGATAGATAGATAGATAGGAGATAGATAGGAGATAGATAGATAGATAGATAGATAGATAGATAGATAGATAGATAGGAGATAGATAGATAGATAGGAGATAGATAGGAGATAGATAGATAGATAGATAGATAGGAGATAGATAGATAGATAGATAGGTAGATAGATAGATAGGAGATAGATAGATAGATAGATAGGAGATAGATAGATAGATAGATAGATAGATAGATAGATAGGAGATAGATAGATAGATAGATAGATAGATAGATAGGAGATAGATAGATAGGAGATAGATAGATAGATAGATAGGAGATAGATAGGAGATAGATAGGAGATAGATAGATAGATAGGAGATAGATAGATAGATAGATAGGAGATAGATAGATAGATAGATAGATAGATAGATAGATAGATAGATAGATAGATAGATAGATAGATAGATAGACTTGGCACCATTTCTGTAAATAGAAATGAGTTGCAATACAACACAACATGACCTAAGTGTGATATGGTATGTGGGCTGGAGGGGTGTGAGTGCCAGGGCTGATTTTCAGTCCCAGTCCGGCCCTGCATTTGCCCCATGGACAATCGCACTGCCATGGCTAATGTAGTGAGCCAAATGCAGCAGCTCAACACGTTGGTCCAAGAGCTCGCTGTAAGGGTCCAGGACCAAGAGACGACACCCTGACAATTTACGGTGACCTCCCCAACACCCCCTGAGACGCCTGTCCAGCTTCCTGAGAAGTTCTCGGGGGACAGGAGGAGGTTCCATGCATTCAGGGAGGGGTGCAAACTATTTTTTAGATTGCGCCCCCAGTCCTCGGGTAACGAATTCCAGAGGGTCGGTATTATCATATCCCTTCTCCAAGGGTCACCGCAAGAGTGGGCATTCTCCCTACCTCCCGACTCGCCTGATCTGGAGAATCCCGACCGATTTTTTAGAGCCTTGGGGTTACTTTATGATGATCCTGACAGTGCCGCCAATGCTGAACGTCAGCTGACTGGGCTGAGACAGGGTCGACGTCCCGTGGTGGAGTACTGCTCTGAGTTCAGGCAATGGAGTGGTCTCTCCACGTGGAACGACTCGGCCCTCAGGTTCCAGTTTCGGGTAGGCCTGAATGATCGCTTGAAAGATATGTTGTTGGCGTATTCCACTCCCGACTCGCTAGAGGAGAGCATGACCTTAGCCATTCGTGTGGACCAACGACTTAGGGATCGACAGAGAGAGAGAGGTACCCCCGACTCCCTGAAAAACCCTGTCTCACTGTCTTCTAACCCTAAGTCCTCCCCTCCTGCCTTCCCATCATCAGATGAACCCATGCAAGTAGATGCTACCGATGCCAAAACTCGAAGAGCCCATCGCATGCAGCAGAATCTGTGTTTTTATTGTGGGTAAGTAGGACACCAGATCCGACACTGTCCTTCCAGGCAGGGAGCACCGTCGGAAAACTCCAGCGTCTGAGACAGTATCGAGGGGATCTCTCAGGTGCACAGGTAACCCTTAAGAATAAGCTGTTGTTGCCTATTGCTCTGTCTGTGGGAGGGCGAAGTATCAATGGGTACGCTCAGATTGATTCTGGATCTTCCGCTAACTTTATTAACCCTATGTTCTTTTCTGATTTGAAGGTCTGTCCCCTGCTGCTCCCACATTCCGTTAATGTTACTGGAGCAGACTCTGCTCCCTTTGCTCAAGGGGACGTAAGATATGTGACCCCCCCGCCTGGAGGGTAAGGTGGGGTCAGTCCATGTTGAAAGTCTCGACTTGCTTTTGATGCATAACTTATCATCTGACGTAATTTTGGGTCTACCATGGTTGGAGATGCATAATCCAGTGTTTGATTGGACCAACAGGGAATTGGTGCGGTGGGGGCCTGGTTGTGCTTCCCATTGTATTGCAGTGACTCTCGCGGAATGCTCCCCGAGGGAAGGAGAGATTCCGGAATTTTTGATGGATTATGCAGATGTATTTGATGAAAAGGCGGTCGAGGGGTTACCACCCCACAGACCATATGACTGTTCCATAGACCTACTTCCTGGTGTCAGATACCCTCGAGGTCGTATTTTTAACTTTTCCTGCCCAGAGAGGGAAGCTATGCAGGAGTACATTAAGGACAGCCTATGTAAGGGTCACATACGCCCCTCCTCTTCTCCCATGGGGGCAGGTTTCTTTTTTGTAGGTAAAAAAGACGGTGGGCTTCGGCCTTGTATAGACTACCGGGAGTTGAATAAATTTACGGTGAAAAATCAACACCTGTTACCCCTCATTCCTGATCTATTTAACCAGATTGTCGGTGCCAACTGGTTCTCGAAGATCGACCTACGGGGGGCATATAACCTGATTAGGATCCGGGAGGGGGACGAGTGGAAAACCGCCTTCAATACCCCAGAGGGTCATTTTGAATATCTCGTGATGCCCTTTGGGTTATGTAATGCCCCAGCGGTCTTCCAGCACTTGTAAATGACCTATTTCGTGAGCATTTGGGTAAATTCCTGGTTGTCTACCTAGATGATATTTTGGTTTTTTCGCTCGATTGGGAGTCTCACATGTTACAAGTACGTACTGTAATGGAGCTACTGAGACAGAATAAACTGTGTGCCAAATTATCGAAATGCCAGTTTGGGATTCAGGAGGTATCATTTCTGGGTTACTATATTACCCCAAATTCTTTTCGCATGGACCTCCTTAAGGTAAGTGCCATCGAAAAGTGGGAGCGACCCAGCAGCCTAAAAGCTCTGCAAAGGTTCCTGGGGTTCGCCAACTATTATCGGAAATTTATTAAAGATTTTTCCTAGGTGGCAAAACCTCTTACGGATTTGACAAGGAAGGGGGCGGACCTGGTCAACTGGTCTCTCAAGGCTATTAAGGCATTCGACAAACTTCGGCAAAGTTTTACAGTAGCTCCAGTGCTGATTCAGCCTGATGTCGAGCGTCCATTCATAGGTGGGGGTGGGGGCAGTGTTATCCCAGGGTCCTAACACCCTTACTAACCTTCGTCCTGTTGCATATTTCTCCAGAAAATTCTCCCAGGTTGAGGGTAATTACGATGTTGGCAATAGAGAACTATTGGCCATTAAAATGGCATTTGACGAGCGGAGACATTTCCTGGAAGGTGCCAAACATAAGGTTGTTGTGTTAACTGACCATAAAAATCTGGTATATCTGGATAGTGCTAAACGCCTCACACCACGTCAAGCCAGGTGGGCGCTGTTCTTTTCCAGGTTTAACTTTGAGATCCGATATCGGCCTGGTTCCAGAAATGTCAAGGCTGACGCTCTGTCCCGCAGTTTCGGCACTGAAAATCCTCCTAGGAACCAGTCCGATACTATTTTGAGTCCTGGTGTGGTAGTGTCCTTCCTACAACAGGACCTAGTGTCCCAGATTGTTGAGAGTCAGTCCCTGGCACCCCGTTAAACCTTGTTTGTTCGTCCCTCCTAATCTCCGTCTCCGAGTCTTGGAGGAGATGCATAGCTCTGTATTGGCTGGTCACCCAGGAGTGGCTGGAACCAGGTACTTGCTCTCACAACACTATTGGTGGCCCTCCTGGGCCCGTGATGTTAAGGCTTTTGCTGACTCATGTGAAACTTGTGCCAGGTCCAAGGTCCCTCGAAGGCCACCGGAGGGTTTATTGCGACCTCTGCCGGTTCCTACGAGACCATGGACACACATATCTATGGATTTTATAACGGATCTACCATTATCCAGGGGTAAGACTGTCATTTGGGTAGTGGTGGACCGATTTTCCAAGATGTGTCATCTCATTCCACTGTCCAAATTACCCAATGCCCGCACTTTAACTACGTTGTTTATTAATCATATCTTGCGGTTACATGGTATTCCGGAAAATGATGTTTCTGATAGGGGTGTCCAGTTTGTGGCTAGGTTTTGGAGACAATTCTGTGAAAGGTTCGGTATCTCACTGTCCTTCTCGTCAGTCTTCCATCCACAGACGAATGGGAAGACCGAGAGAATTAACCAATCATTGGAACAGTTTCTGAGGTGTTTTGTGGCTGATGCCCAGGATAAATGGAGAGACTTTGTTGCTTTAGCCGAGTTTGCCTTGATAAATCATGAACAACGCTCCCTCGGTATGTCACCGTTTTTCTGTAATTTTGGTTTTAATCCTAGATTTTCCTCCACTCATGCCGCTGAGTCAGTCAATCCTTCTGCTGAAGCCTTATTTTCTAAACTGTGCACAGTTTGGGCCCAAGCTCATCAGAGCTTGGTTAAAGCCCAAGAGCAATACAAAAAACAGGCTAATAAAAGACGCATACCTGGTCATCAATACCTGGTAGGAGAAAAGGTCTGGTTGTCCACAAAGAACCTCAGGTTAAGAGTTCAATCTGGTAAACTGGCTCCTAAGTATATTGGACCATACACTATTCTGGAGGTGATCAATCCGGTTTCTTTTAGATTAAAGCTGCCTGCATCATTTCGCATACATAATGTATTCCACAAAGCACTGCTAAAAAAGTATATTCCTCCAGTTGCGCCGACTCCTCCTCCCGCTCCCTTGGTCATCCAGGGGGAGTTGGAGTATGAGGTAGAAAGAATTCTGAATTCCCGCTGGGTACAAGGGTCACTACAGTACCTGGTCCATTGGAAAGGGTTTGGTCCAGAAGAACGTACGTGGGTTCCCAGCAGGGATATGCATGCGCCACGCCTGATTAGGCAGTTCCATGCTGATAATCCAGCGAAGCCTGGCCCTTTAAGTAAGGGTCCGGAGGCCCCTCCTGAAGGGGGAGGTAGTGTCAGCAACTTACCTCACCTCGATCCAGCGGCGTCCGTTCCCAGCTCGGCTCCGGACGTCACGGAGACCCGACGGCGTCCCTAGCAACCAGGGACGCTGCGGGCTCCATTCAGTCGGCCGCTCAGCTGAGCGGTGTTTTGCACTCAGAGTGAGTGACAGACTCTGCTGCCACTCACTATGCAGTGTGTCAGCTGTACTGCATAAAGACTCAGGAGTCCGGACCAATAATGTTCTGGTCCGGGCTCCTGGTCTAGTACTTAAAGAGCCAGCGGTCATTTACTGATCGCTGGCTATTAGGTTAACTCCTGGTCCCAGCTCTTCCCGGTCTATTCCTGCGTTCCCCGTCCTACTCCCTTCTGCCTGTTTTCTCGTGTTACTGACCCTCCGCCTGACCTGTGACTATTCTTTGCTTGCCGATTCTGTACTGCGTTGCTCGTGTGGTTTGACTGGCTTTGTTCACTACTCTCTATTGTGTTTTGTCCGTCTGTTGTGTTTTGGGTCCCCCATACTCAGTGCAGGGAACGTCTTTGTGGTTGTCCGCGACCGCCTAGGGTTGACTGAGGCAATTAGGCAGGGACAGTGGGTGGATTCAGATCAGGGCCCACTGTCTGGTTTGTATGTCCTCTCCTGACACATACATCAACAAATTTGTCCTTTTGTTATAGTCCCAGTACTGTAGCTACTATAGTTTGGCTGGTTTAGCGAAATTCATTAAGAATAAACTTGCAAATCTTAACGTGTTTGACCCAAAATTTGCAATGCTCAAAAAATTAATTTTTGGCTGCTTCACTCATCTCCAATTATAATGAAATCCCATCGTTAGATAACTACGTGGAAAGACAAATGTATTACACTATATCCTCTTTCATATGATTTTACTCTGTGATAGGAATATGGTGAGGTCATTGATCTAGGCGGTTTACCAATATTGTTATATCCAGACACCGACAGCAATTATTTCCTTATAAACTCTTCACCAATAATCCAATTACATAGGATGGCTTCACCAATAGTTATGGTAATGGAACATCATAAGTAGATAGATAGATAGATAGATAGATAGATAGATAGATAGATAGATAGAGGACATATATAATTCTTTTGATATGAATATGCTATGAAATCTTCCTACAGATTCTGACACCTGCAATAAATGTCCAAGTGATGAATGGCCGAATGAGAAGAGAGACCGATGTCTTCCCAAAGTCCTGGACTTCATCTCTTACCACAATGACACAATGGCTTCTGTATTCTCCTGTGTCTCGCTCTTCGGATGTCTTGTGACCGGCTCCATATTGAAAATATTTATCTCCTACCGGGACACTCCTATTGTTAGAGCTAATAACCGGAACCTGAGTTATCTCCTCCTGGTCTCCATCATCCTCAGCTTCCTCTCCGTCTTCTTATTTCTTGGTCGTCCCAGTGATGTCACTTGTAGATTACGTGAAACCAGTTTTGGAGTCTTCTTCTCAATTGCTGTCTCTTCACTTCTCGCCAAGACTGTGATGGTTTGTGTTGCTTTTAAGTCCACCAAGCCTGGAAGCCCCTGGAGGAAATGGCTGAGTGTGAAGCTTCCCTATACCATAGTGTTGTTGTGTTCATCCATTCAGGTTATAATCTGTGTTATCTGGTTGTCCATCTCTCCACCATTCCAGGACCTGGACACTCAGTCTTATCCTGGGATCATCCTCATTCAGTGTAATGCAGGGTCAGATATCTGGTTCTACTCCATGTTGGGGTATCTGGGGTTCCTGGCAGCGGTGAGCTTTGTTCTGGCTTTCATGGTGAGGACATTACCGGACACTTTCAATGAGGCCAAGTACATCACCTTCAGCATGCTGGTGTTCTGCAGTGTCTGGATTGCCATGATCCCGGCTTATCTGAGTACCACAGGGAAATCCATGGTGGCTGTGGAGGTCTTCGCAGTGATGGCGTCCAGTGCTGTACTGTTAGGATGTGTGTTTCTCCCCAAATGTTTTATAATTTTATTTAGGTCTGAAATGAACAGAAAAACCGACCTGCTGGGGAAAAGGAAGGAATGACTGGGAAATATCACACTGCCTGATAATAGGGATTTATTGTGAACATTACACTTACATTATCAAGACCCCTGCAATAAGCTCACTTGGAAAATGTCTTAGTTTTTTTTTTTTGTTTGTTTGTTTTTTTTACTTTTATGTAAAATAGATAAGCAGACAAATTGTGAAAAAACGTTTAATAACTAAACTTTCTGACTGATAAAAAAAATTCCATTACTGTTACCACCACTCACTGTTACCCTCTGGTTTTCTGGTTCTCCCAGCTTCATTTGTCATCTTAATCCCAAAGGAACTAACCTCTCAGCCAGTCAATGAATGCAAATATGTTCCGCCTCAGTTACTGACTTACTGAGCAGGCATTTCTGAGCCGGGTCATGATGTCAACTCACCGGTAGATCCAGGGGACCGGCTGAGGACCATGAGTTGTTGCGCTGCTGCTACGGGGTTATGAGTACAGGTAAGTATTCCTTAATTCAGTGTTTATCAAACTTTTTCTACGGGAGCTTCACCCAACCGACCAAGGCAATGCCTGGGCCTCACCAGACTGACCAAGAGGGTGCCTGGGCCTCACCATTTGTGGTGAAAGTCCATTTAAAAGTTGAAAATAGTGCTAGGGCTAGCTTTCACCTGTCTCCCAAGCTCAATATGCTAATAAAGCAAGTACAAAATAAATTTACCCCTTAAAGAGAACCTGTCACCGGGGACGCGGGCACAGAGCCCGCCCGACCCCCCGGTGCAGCTCCCGGATACTTACCCTTTGCGATGAGTCCCGTTCCTGGAGCCGGTCCCGGGACGAAGATATCAGCGCCCGAAGCCATGCGCGCGCGCCGCTGAAATGAGTCCGACGCTCAAAGAGAATGACGGAGTCGTCATTCTCAATGGGCATCCGACTCATCTCTGCTCATTTTCATTCAGTGCACGCACGGCTTCAGGCGCTCATATCTTTGTCCTGGGACCGGCTCAAGGAACGGGCGGGCTCTGTGCCCGCGTCCCCGGTGACAGGCTCCCTTTAAGGTCCGTGGGCATACATTTACGCCCTCACTGCCTGGGCCTTAATACAGGAGGACGTAAATGTACGCCCTGTCGCTGTCCCGGGCTATTGAGCGAACTCACGAGCTGAGCCCGCTCTATAGAGGGCGAGGATCGGCTGCTATCTGCAGCCAGGCCCTCACCCTCAATGGCGGCCGCCCGCCATTAACCCCTTAGACACCGCGATCGCACTGTGACCGCAGCGTGTAACTTTGCTTATGTAATAACGTATTAAAACTAGATTTGCATTTCCAGGGAAATACATAGTGCTTGAAAAGAGCGCCCCTTTACCAGTGACTTCCAGAGCGCCCCTTTACCAGTGACTTCCTCTAAACTTTAATCCTGGGTGCCGTCCCTTTAAGAGCGACTTGGGTCCCATCCCTTTAAGAGCAACTTGGCTCCCGTCCCTTTAAGAGCGACATGGGTCCCTTTAGGAGCAAGCCGGGTCGCTTTAAGAGCCACGTGGGTCCCTTCGCTCTTAAGGGGACCCATTTCGCTCTTAAAGGGACCCAGATCGCACTTAAAGGGACCCAGGTTGCTATTAAAGGGACCCAGATCGCTCTAAAAGGGACCCAGATTGCTCTTAAAGGGACCCAGATCGCTCTTAAAGGGACCCAGGTCGCTCTTAAAGGGACCAATTTCGCTCTTAAAGGGACCAACTTCACTCTTAAAGGGACCCATTTCGCTCTTAAAGGGACCCAGGTCACTCTTAAAGGGACCAATTTCACTCTTAAAGGGACCAACTTCACTCTTAAAGGGACCCATTTCGCTCTTAAAGGGACCCAGGTCGCTCTTAAAGGGACCCATTTCGCTCTTAAAGGGACCCAGGTCGCTCTTAAACGGACATATTTCGCTCTTAAAGGGACCCAGGTCACTCATAAAGGGACCCAGGTTGCTCTTAAAGGAATCCGGGTCGCTCTTAAAGGGACCCATTTTGCTCTTAAAGGGACCCATTTTGCTGTTAGAGGGACATATTTCGCTCTTAAAGGGACCAATTTCACTCTTAAAGGGACCCAGGTCGCTCTTAAAAGAAATTATTTT
Organism: Dendropsophus ebraccatus; assembly: GCF_027789765.1. NCBI lineage: Eukaryota > Metazoa > Chordata > Amphibia > Anura > Hylidae > Dendropsophus > Dendropsophus ebraccatus. The sequence continues at coordinate 9,189,099 of NC_091460.1, read as the reverse complement.
GCTCTTAAAGGGACATATTTCGCTCTTAAAGGGACATATTTTGCTCTTAAAGGGACCCAGGTCGCTCTTAACCCCTAGACGACCCAGGACGTAGAGTTACGTCATGGAAGTCTGTCACCAGACGACCCTGGACATAACTGTACGTCCCGGGTGTTTCTCCGGCTATAAAGCGCGCTCCGGAGCGGATCGCGCTTCATAGCAGGTGGGGGCTGGCTGCAATCAGCAGCCAGGACCTCACCGGTAATGACACGCTGCAGTGATCGCGCTGCCGCTTGTCATTAACCCCTTAAACGCCGCGATCATTTAAGTGTAAGTGACAGGGGGAGTCCCCTGTCACTTACCGATCGGGACCCCGCAGTGTGACTGCACAGGCAGGCTCAATGAGCAGATCGCCGATAACACTGATCAATGCTATGCCTATGACATAACAATGATCAGTGTAAAAATCAAAGTAGTGAATGTAAAAAAAAAAAAGTTAAAAACACTAATACACTACCCCAAAGACCCTCCCCCAATAAAAGTTGAAATTACCCATCCCATTATATAAATAAAACATATAAAAATAAATAAACATATAATATACCGTAGCGTGCGTAATTGTCCGATCTATTAAAATATAATAAGCGTCATTGCGAATGGTGAACGGCGTACACGAAAAGAGGGAAAAAAGTGTGCGGATTACAGATTTGATGTTACATTAAAAAAAATCATAAAAAGTGATCAAAACGTCCGATCTTCACAAATATGATATTAATAAAAACTAGAGATCATGGCAGAAAAAATTACGCCCCATACAGCCCCGTAGGTGACAAAATAAAACCGTTATAAGCGTCACAATAGGCTCATTTTATTATTAACTAATTGCCAAAAAAAGGGATTTCATAAAAATATATATATATATATATATATATATATATATATATATATATATAACATTAGAGAATCTGTGTAACCTGCATATGGTTGTGTTCGGACTGACCTATAGAGTAATAGTGTCATGTCGCTGTTACCATATAGTGCATTACGTAGACACAGGAACCCCCCAAGTTACCATATTGCATTCTTTTTTACGATTTCACCTATTTATATCTTCATAAATAATATATTTGGGATTCCGTCATACATGTTATGGTAAAATGAAAGACGCTATTACACAGTACAACTATTCCTGTAAAAAACAAGCACTTACATGGCCTGTAGATAGAAAACTGAAAGTGCTGGAGTTCTTAGAAGGGGAGGAGGGAAAAACGAAAGCACAATGATCAAAATTTGCGCAGTCCACTGGGTCATTTTGGGCCTGGTCCTCAAAGGGTTAAAGGGACCCAGGTTGCTCTAAAAGGGACCAATTCTGCTCTTAAAGGGACCAATTTTGCTCTTAAAAGGGACCCAGGTCGCTCTTAAAGGGACCCATTTTGCTCTTAAAGGGACCCAGGTCGCTCTTAAAGGGACCCATTTTGCTCTTAGAGGGACATATTTCACTCTCAAAGGGACCAATTTCACTCTTAAAAGGGACCAATTTCAGTCTTAAAGGGACCAATTTCACGCGTAAAGGGACCAATTTCACGCGTAAAGGGACCCATTTCGCTCCTAAAGAGACCCAGGTCGCTCTTAAAAGGACCCATTTTGCTCTTAAAGGGACATATTTCGCTCTTAAATGGACATGTTTTGCTCTTAAAGGGACCCAGGTCGTTCTTAAAGGAACCCATTTCACTCTTAAAGGGACCCAGATCTTTCTTAAAGGGACCCAGGTTGCTATTAAAGGGACCCAGAGCAATCTTAAAGGGACCCATTTCACTCTTAAAGAGACCCAGATCGCTCTTAAAGGGACCCAGGTCACTCTTAAAGGGACCAATTTCACTCTTAAAGGGACCCATTTCACTCTTAAAGGGACCCATTTCGCTCTTAAAGGGACCCAGGTCGCTCTTAAAGGGACCCAGGTCGCTCTTAAAGGGACATATTTCGCTCTTGAAGGGACATATTTTGCTCTTAAAAGGACCCATTTCGCTCTTAAAGACATGGGTCCCATACCTTTTGGAGTGACTTGGGTCCCTTTAAGAGCAACATGCATCCCGTCCGTTTAAGAGCAACTTGGGTCCCGTCCCTTTAAGAGAGTTTTGGATCCCTTTAAGAGCTACATGGGACCCTTTAAGAGCGACTTGGGTCCTATCCCTTTAAGAGCGACTTGGGTCCCGCCCCTTTAAGAGTGACTTGGCTCCCTTTAAGAACGACTTGGGTGCCTTTAAGAGCGACATGGCTCCTGTCCCTTTAAGAGCGACTTGGGTTCCTTTAAGAGCGGCTTGCGTTCCTTTATGGGCGACCTGGGTACTTATAATGGTAAAGATCATTGCTCGGTTACCATGACAATCTTACTCAGTGAGACAAAATCGTTAAGGACCTTCCATATATTACATCTTCAATTGGCCAATAGTGGACATGTGACTGTGGATGGTGTGATACATTGCCTGACGAAACCTTAGAGTTCCTATTGGCTGCTATATTTCAGCTATTTGCATATGTGCTGTGATTGGCTGTTAGCTGTTAGAGTGCGGCCATTATTTGCAATGGGCCATTATTTTCTATGGGAAATTTGGGGTCTTTAAACGTAAATTTCTTAAAAACGACAAATCCGATCAAAACGAAAAATAGATAGCACACCTCACACAGCCGAGGGCTTTGAAACGCAGTTTGAACGGAGTGTGTGCACAAAGCGGTTCGGGCTGTATTACGCGCAGAAAAATGGCTGGAAGAAGAAACGGAAGAAGAAGAAGAAGAATACGGATTACAATATAGGGATTTTCAAGCACTATAAAAATACATTTTGGCCGGAGTTGTCCCTCTTGGGGTGAAGGGGGGAGGTAGGGGGGGTTGAGGAAGGTGAACAGTCAGTAATGTTTGTTGGCCAAATTAGCTGTAACGTGAGGATCACGAGTAAGGCAGCCTAACATGAAGCCTGTCCTGTGCGCCAGACTGCTACCGGGCAGGACTTGCAGAACATATGCATTCCAATTAGCATAGCTACTACCCTCAACAGTGTCCTCAACATGTTCCTGCTCCTGTTCATGCTACATCTCATCTCCCCACCACTACCACCACCACCACCATCCAATCAGCATTGAGAAATTGAAAAGAGGGTGGCCTGGTTATCAATCATTGTACTATTTTGATCTATCTTCTGGCTCCCATTAAACAGTTCCTTGTTGTGGGATGGGATTATGTCAAGACAAATCCTGAATAACTTGACCACTTAGGCACAAGGATCAATACAATAGTGGTTTACACTTCGAGATGGTTGCCAGTTACATAAGGAGGATAATGATGGCTGTACTCTAGTTATCTGTCTTGGATAGAACAGTCTCTTAGACTTGCTTGGACTTGACTTATACAGAGCACTAAAAACCTACCTAGGAGACCTGTCCGAGAAGTACAGAATCTGTCGGGGGACTAAGAAGATGATAATCATACTCACAGCTTTTCAATGCTGCCTCTTACCAGAAGAGATCATGGAGTGAGATCTAGGAACATGGGAACCCTTGAGATTACACAAGACGGACTTCAGTGAGTTGACTCAGCTACTTGCTGCTTTTCCAAACACTGGGATCAATTCTTTGAGACTTTAGGATTTCCTGATACAAACAATCAGTTCCAGCAGATGCTGACAGGTGTATTCTCCTATACTGGTAGTTGTCTAAGTCGTGAGGCACACACAGGAGCAAAGTATAGACTAATTTTCTTCTCCACTTCTAGTCCACTACTCTCCACTGGTTAGTAAGTGCCTTAAATGGAATTTTTCAGCTCCCGGGCCCTACCTAAGGTGCTGACAGTGTGCTGTAGCTGGCAGTCCCCTAGTGAGCATGGTGCCTTTTGGTAGTTTGTACGTGATGTGAATTAAGCACAATCCTACTGTAATAAAGTGTAAAAGAGGAGTTATTTGTGCCACACTCTGGCACATCTCACCACTCCTTTCTCCTCTTCATAACTAATCAATGCTGCCCAGCCTCCTGTTTCCTGTTAGCCAGTGTCCCTGATTGCGGATCAGACCTTTTTTTATGTTTCTTTCAGATATAACCTGCCTACAGAGAACTGATCTGCAATCAGAGACACTGGCTGACAGCTGAGTGAGCAGGAGGCTGGGCAGCATTGATTGTCAATAAAGGAGAGGGAGGATGAAGGAGTGGAAAGGGGTGCCAGAGTGCGGCACAAACAACTCTTTTTTACGCCGGACTTATAAATGTCCCCACATCTCTGGCGCTACGGAGATTTATGTAAAGGCGGACTGCCTCTACATAAATCCCGTGCGCGTCGGTGTGCACAGCCGAAAACCTACGGCACCTGAAAGGTGGAGTAGGTTTTCGGCGTATCTTTCAGTTTAAAAAATGATGAATCGCACAGACTATGAGTCCGCTGCTAGCTAGATGGTTGTCACGGTTTAGGCACAAGTGATCACAGCTGGAAACCGAGCTCCTGACCGAGCGGAGACTAGGCATGCAATTCT